>NC_037669.1:26005780-26305780 GCF_003255815.1 Theropithecus gelada | reverse complement strand
TGCAGTGGTGTGATCTAGGCTCACTGCAAGCCCCACTTCTCAGGTTCACGACATTCTCCTGCCTCATCTTCCCGAGTAGCTGGGACTACAGGTGCCCGCCACCACGCCCGGCTAATTTTTTGTATTTTTAGTAGAGACAGGGTTGCGCCATGATAGCCAGGATGGTCTCAATCTCCTGACCTTGTGATCCACCCGCCTCAGCCTCCCAAAGTGCTGGGATTACAGGCGTGAGCCACCACACCCTGCCAAGCGTTCCCTTTCTTTACCCCTTTTCATTTCTGAGTTTCCATTTTGATTGGGGACCATTGCTGCAGAGCTAGTGTAATTGTGTAGTGCTGTCACTGCATTCAGATTTTTTATAGTGCCATAATTCTTGTACTGGTTCCTTCACATCTAGAAACACTGGCTTTTTTTTTGTTTTGAGATGGAGTCTCACTGTGTCATCCAGGCTAAAGAGCAGTGCTGCTACATGGCTCACTGCAACCTCCACTTCCTGGGTTCAAATGATTATCCTGCCTCAGCCTCCTTAGTAGCTGGGATTACAGGCACCACCACCATGCCCAGTTAATTTTTGCATTTTTAGTAGAGATGGGGTTTCACCATGTTGGCCAGACTGGTCTCTAACTCCTGACCTCAAGTAATCCATCTACCTTGGCCTCCCAAAGTGCTGGGATTACAAGCACAAGCCACCACACCTGGCTGCATTTCTTATTTCTATAATTATTTTCATGTTGATAGAATCTCTTTCTTTCTTTCTTTCTTTCTTTCTTTCTTTCTTTCTTTCTTTCTTTCTTTCTTTCTTTCTTTCTTTCCTTCCTTCCTTCCATCTTTCTCTTTCTTTTTCTTTCTTTCTTTCTTTCTTTCTTTCTTTCTTTCTTTCTTTCTTTCTTTCTTTCTTTCTTTCTCTTTCTTTCTTTCTCCTTCCTTCCTTCCTTCCTTCCTTCCTTCCTTCCTTCCTTCCTTCCTTCCTTCCTTCCTTTCTTTCTTTCTTTTTTCCATATTTATTTTCTTACATTATTGGGGTATTTTGGGTTTTTTTTCCCTCTTCCTTAGGCAATGTGACTATAGAATGTTGGGTAGGGTCTTTAGCTTTGCTTCTATAGCCCTATTAACTTTTGTCAGTAGGTTTTATATTGGGCCATGTGATTCGACCCATAAGCCAGTAGATGGTGGCTTACAGGTAAGAGCTGTAAGATGGCTTACAGGTAAGAACTGGCTGCAGCCAATGCAACTGGTTATTTACTTGACCCTTATTCACTAGGAGAAGCTCTTTGCTGCCTATGCAATGAGCTAATACATGGAGGACACAATGGTTTGAGCTCCCTACTCAGCTCTAGTATGGGACAGGATGGGTAGGCTGGACTGGGTAGGCCCAACTACAGGTCCCCCAGTGACAAGCATCAGCACCAGCACCAAGGAAGAATGCAGTGGGCAGCCACCATGTGCCCAGAGGTTTGTCTAGAAATGGAACTGGAAAGCCTTCCTAGCCCCAAGTTCTCAGCCTGGGGAATGGGGGTAGCCTAAACTCCTAATCCAAGAGAGTGGATACTCCAGGTGTATGGAGATCTGTCTGGGCATGAAGTGGAGAAGGTCCCACTGCACCACAGTCTCTTCACAGCAAGGGTGTGGTGGCTCATGCTACTAATCCAAACAAGCAGGTGTTCCAGATGTCTGGATATCTGCCCGGTGATTGGGCAAAGAGGGCCCTGCTTCACCATGGTCTCTGCACAGGAGGACTGGGATGACTTAGGCTACTAGTTCAGGAGAGTGAGTGCTCTAAAAGCCTGGAGATCTGCCTCGGCATGAAGCAAACAGGGCCTCCCCTGCACCCAGATCTCTGCACAGGAAGGGTGTGGCACCTGAGGTTGCCAATCAAGGTGAGCAGGTGCTCAGAATACCTGGAGATCTGCCAGGACATGGAGTAATAGTTTAAAGAGTTTAAATTTTAAAAGTTTTTAGGAAAAATATCCACATAGAATGCAACCAAGAGACACAAATAAATGTTCCATTCTTGAACATTTTTTTCTATTATTTTTTCAATATTTCTCTTATTATTATTTTTTGTTGTTGTGTACAGCATCTCTTTACTTTTTAAAAGTGATCTTCAGCTTATAGACAAATGGCAGGCCATTCATGTAGTATCAACATGCCTATACATGACATCTACTACTAAAGATTGATAGTGGTTTTCGGGGAATAATTTGAATTAAGCGAGGCCTCTGATAAAAATAATGGTAAATGTTTATTATTTTAAAGCTGATGTGTTTCAACAAGAAAAAAACAAAAGGCCAGCCATGGTGGTTCATTCCTATAATCCCAGCACTTTGAGAGGGTAAGGCAAGAGGATCACTTGAAGTCAAGAGTAAGACCAGACTAGACAACAAAGCAAGACCATGTCTCTAAAAAAGTTTTAAAAATTTAAAAAGTAGTTGAGTGTGGTGGTGTGTGCCCGCTATTCAGGGGACTGAGGCAGGAGAATTACTTGAGCTCAGGAGTTCAAGGCTGTAGTGAGCTATGATGATGCCACTGAACACCAGCTTGGGTAACAGTGCAAAACCCTTACTCTAAAAGAGAGAGACAGATAGAAAGAGAAAGAGAGAGAGTGAGAGAGAGAGAGAGAGAGGGAGAGAGAGAGAACATACATTTACTTGTTGGAAGTCATTTTATTTAATCAAGTATCTATACATGTACATTGATGTCTTTCAACCAAAGTAGACAGGAGAGCAATTGTACTGGACATAAATTCAAGCACACCAGAGTTTCCAACAGAATGTAGTCAGCTATTTATTCACTTTTATTATGTCTATGTGGAGCACTCTGTATGATATCTCTATTTTCAGTGATCTCAACAATTTTTTCTGAGGCAGGGATAAGAATATATTCTTTATATGTTCAAAACATCTAGCACAGAGATTTGCACACTGTAGGCCCTTAGTAAATGTGTATTGAATTAGTAAAGGGCAGAGTTGACTTTCTTTCTCCAGCTTAGTAGTAGCAGACGTAGTAACAGTAGTTGCAGTAGCAGCAGTAGCAGTGGCAGTAGTAGTAGTAATAGTACTAGTACATTTAAGATCTGGGAAAGGAGGTGGGGAGGGAGAGGAAGCAGCCTACTTGCATCACTCAGAGTCCTATATAATAAAAATGCAGAAAAGTAGACCTCTAATGAGAGCTTTTGTTCAGGGATAATGTTATATAAATGATAGATACAGAGATGTCAGCTGTAAGTAATGACTGATCATGTTCAGAAAAAAAGTTTTGTATGTGCATGTGAACCCTTGTAAATTTGAGGGATTCCTAAGTCTGCAAAATCTATCCTGGGGTTTTATTATTAGTAAATAATGATGTTCAATAAAACAGAAGATATTATCTATATGCATGCCAGCTGTGATTTTTTATTGTGCTTGGTTTGGTACATATTATAATAAGGAATAGTATATGTGTGTGAAGATAAAGTGATATACAGAACTGGATAAATTAGAACAAGGGAAATACTTTAAAGACAAGGGAGGGAAATGATGGTGGAAGTGTGTAAACAGAGAAGTCAAATCTTATGCAAATATTTTAAAGTGTATTGGATTGTTAGTCATAGTGAGCCAATAACATATGACATAACAGATGTGCTTCTAGTAGATGCTAGAAAAAATCTGTAACTTTGTAGAACCACATCCCCCATAGTTATTGGTTAATTATATCCATGCCTATTGATGGAAATCACAAACTCCCACTTCCCCAGAGTTTCAATTATGGTAACTCATTCAATTTATAGACAAGGTGAGTTCACTGTATGTGTGTGTACCCTCAACACCCACAAGGATATGTACATATTATTTAATAATTTGAGATCAAACCTTTATATGTTATATTAGAAATTTATCAAATTTGTAGCAAATTTTAAAAATATAAAATTATCTTTTTATTAATTTTTTTTCTGTGTTTTGCCTTTCCTTTTCTTTTTGTTCTTCTAAAATACTTTTAAATTATTCTCAGAATCTTTGTATCATAAGGTTTAGTAAGAAGGATGAGAGTCATCAGGCATAGAAACCTGAATAATATTACCATTCAGATTTGTAAATATACCTACCAAACTCTTAACAATAATCCTGTATACAGCAACCATATGTTTTAAAAAACTGAAAAGAATTATTATCTTATCTTGAGTTTTGATTTGATATGCCAATCATATGTATATAATACTCTATTTTGAATAATGACTTATGCTTCATTTTTACATGTTGCCTTTTTTAAGGTGTGAAGTTAACAATGCCGGTACATTTTACATCATAGGCACACAAAAATCTCCTTGATCTGGAATTGAAGTAAGTTGAGATGGAAATGACTGAACAGGCTGCTAATGATTAGAGAATGCGCTCACTGCTTGAAGTGTTTCATAACTGTCTCTTTTGGCATCTACACCAAAGGCAATATCATTTGAAACAGCTTTGTAGAAATGCCACTTCCCTCCACAAACCTTTACTATTCAGCTTCATGACATTATCTATTCAAAAAAGACTTGTTATTAAAAACAGTCTGAGGCCATATGAGTACCAATCATGGTTAGAATGTTTAACTAAGTCATCTTTTTATAATTCCAACTTTAGCTAAAATCTAGCTATAAATTTAGGATGACAATACCATTATCTGCAACAAAAGATATGTTTCTCTTTTATGAGAAGCACATTTTATACTCACCATGATACTTTGTCTTATTAAATTATGGAAAGTTCATGGATAATTTCATAATCTTTATGTGTATCTATTACACATATAGATACACAAGAAAGAATTACAGAGATAATAGGTAAAAAATGTTATGTCAGCATATTGATACCTTTTGGACTGCTGCATAGTCAAACTTTTAATGTGAAGAATTTAATATATTGATTAACTGTTGCTAGAAGTGTTAAATGTCAGAGGGTCTCACAGGACCTACAAAGCTGAGAGGTCCAGAAGATAAATGTGGTCTCAGTGATCTAGAATAACTATTACAAGCACCAACTATAGGAAATAGTTCTAAAGGTAGGAAGAGTATATGGTACCTAATGTATTTTATTTTAAGGGACCCTAATATTCTCAGCTCTATGAAAAGCAGCTTTTCTATCATGCTTAAAGTCTAATATTTGATTTACCACTTTAAGTTAAGGTAGTGATATGATGTCAACTGTAATGGATAAAACAAATCAAATTGAGGATAGTAGTGCAAAAGCCCATCGTACTTGAACCTATTTGTAGATGGTTCACTCCAACTCCTGCTTTCATCCCAACTGCCCAATGTATCTTTGCTAAGCCACAGGGTTAGAGAACTGCATGAGACATTGTTTCCAAAAGATTGTGTAATTATATCTATGTGTTTGATATCAAGAGTTATGGTCCAAACCAAGCCTAGTCTTTATTATCCTACTACAGATGTGATAATTATACTGAGAAATCTTTTGGAAATGGGACACAAATAATAAAGAAATGTTTGATGAATACTCAGAGAGATATGAAGAGTGAAAAATGGCCAACAGTTGAACATGAGGACATCTGTTTGCCATGAGGCTTTGACTGAAGACTAGAATGTCTGGGAAGCAGCTTGTCACATGTGCTTACTGAGCAGGACAGAAATGCTGCCTTCCCTCCAGGGTCAGTCCTTTCTATAAGGCACAATTATTCTGCATTTTTATGAAGTAAAAGAAAGAAACAACAATTAACATTTATCAAATGCTTACTATGTGCCTAGAATTGTACCAGGTGCTTTACTCAAATTATCTCATTTAGAGTTTGTGACAATAGGGATGCTGCTTCCGTCTCTTTTTTGGAGAAAATAAAATTAAAAATGAATTAAGAGATTCTATTTAGGGTTTCCTTAAAAATTTAGACTCATTCTTCATGACTTGGAGATCCAAGACAATTGTTTTGCTTCGAATAATTCTTATTAGTATTTTCAGCTACTATAGGGACATATTTGTTGATATGCTTCTGATTTATTTCTATTTAATCTTAGATAATTTTTAAGAAAAGCATCTTCTGTTGTTAATTTTTGTTTGTTTGTTTTTCCTCTCTTCATCTTAAGAGAAAACTGGATTTAAACATCAGTAGGTTGATTTTTGGTGAAATCATCTAGTCTGTGAGTTTGAATTATATTGTTAGCAAAATCTCACACACTTTTTTCCAAATACTTCCCCAGACCTAAAGTAACCAAAGATAACCAAAAAGCTGTCTGAATATAAGAATATATCTTTATAGTTTGATCCAAAGGTACAACGTATTTTATCTTGATTCATTTTGAAATAAAATGCCCAAGGTTCTAGACTCAATTTACTTACTTACTTGTGGGCAGGTCACTTAACTCCTTTGAGCCTTAGTTTAAGTGGCTTAATTTCTGATAATAGTCCTTATTTTTTTGAAGAAATGGGGCTTGACTTAAAAATGTCTTTTAAAATGTTTTAGGCTGGGCGCAGTGGCTCACGCCTGTAATCCCAGCACTTTGGGAGGCCGAGGTGGGTGGATCACCTGAGGTCAGGAGTTTCAGACCAGCCTGGTCAACATGGTGAAGCCCCATCTCTACTTAAAAATACAAAAATTAGCTGGGTGTGGTGGTGGGCAACTGTAATTCCAGCTACTCGGGAGGCTGAGGCAGGGAAATCGCTTGAACCCAGGAGGCTGAGGTTGCAGTGAGCTGAGATTGTACCACTGCACTCCAGCCTGGGCAACAGAGGTAACTTCATCTCAATAAAATAAAAATAAAAAAATAAATACAATGTCTTAAAGTTACCTCCAAGATTAAAAGCTATAATTTTATAATTTCACAGAGATAACATTAAAAACTGGACATAAGCTGATTCTAGTAAAAGATGATTTTAAAAAATTACTCTCACCTTATTACTCTCCCGTATTCTCTTGAACTCTTCTTTGGTACTTTTAATCATCTATGCGATCAAGGAAAAGATAAGAAGTCTCGAATCCAGATTTGAGCTCTTACACTCAGTTAAGGTGAAGCATGGAGACGTAATATCAATGAATTTAGACTTCTATAACTATAAAACGTGAAAAATAATGCCTACTTCCCAGGAGAGTTTGAAAGTAAAGTGAAATGAGCATGAGATATTACTTTATAAAATGTAAACTGCAGTGTAAATATAAGGTCTTATTACCCCACTTGAAATTATAACTTGACCTATCAATATTTAATTTCCACTTCCCCTGGTATGGGTAATATTAAAATGCAGATTGTCTCTCACCAGGAGCAGCTTGGGGGCAGGAGATGATTTTGAGGTGAGCTTACTTATGCAGGAATTGCATAGGCGTTCTCCCTGTGCAATGGCCATGAGAAGATCACTCAAAGCCATAGAGACATATTATTCTTCAAGTTTCCCTAAAATTCATCAAGTTTAAACTTAGGTGATAGTGAAACTGATGTTCTCAAGCCTGCTTGTTCCTTGCATTGAATACTAGAACATTAAATGCACAACCACTCTTCCTTAGGACAAAGTTATCTTATCTATATACAATTCTAAAGTATGGGGATCCAATACTCATCCACTGATCTTTGCTGCCAAAGACCCAGAGTAAGCTGGCTCTAAGGAGGACAGTACCTTAAATTTTTTATAATTATGTTTTGCATTCTTCACCCAGTCTGACTCTCCTATAACTAGATATAGAAACTACTCAATCCTTCAATTACAAGTACTATGTAAGTAAATTAAAGGAATCAACATGCAATCTAGAAAAAAAATACAAACAAAAAGCAGTAAAGGAGAAAAGGAATAAAGAAAAAGTGAAATAATGCAAATACCAGAAATCTGTTTTTTTCACCGTAGATGAAAATCATGGTCAAATGGCTGACTATACATTATCCTATATGAAGCAAGAACAAAATAAAAATATAGATGACAAACTATGGAATTTGAGATTATATACTTACAGAACTTTGGGTATCTAGTATTAATATTTTTCACTTGAGTTTCAATAGGTGGATCTTGGGGGATGGGATGAAGAGAAGAAATTGAGACCATCTTCAAAACAAGAAAAAAGAAGCAGCACAAGGAGAAAAGACACTGTTGGGGAAAACTTAATATGAGAAATGGAGGTAAAAATGAGAACAGTTAATCAAAAAGTCTCAAAACAACTATAAAGAAAACAAATGAAATAGAAGACAAGCAAAAAAAGTCAATATATGAAAAATCTACATTTTCATATAAAATTTTAGTAGATTTTAGATTTTAGTGGGCTAAAGAAGCAAACTGATGAGTGAAATACATGGTAAAGGTTTACATCTCAAGAAATTTACCCCAAATTAAAGAAGCTTAAGCAACATATTTTTAAAAAGCTGCATTACAGCCCAGATAAAACTCACAAGAAATAGCAACACAAAGACGTATCACACGAAAATTATAATACTTGAAAGATCAGTAAAGTATTTGAGGAGCAGCCAGACCCCAAATCAAATGCCTTATAACAGAAAAAAATCGTCTTGCTTCTGGCTTCTCCACAGAAACCTTCAACTCATATAAATGCTGTGGAATGAAACCTACAAAATGTTCAAGGAAAGAGTGACCTAAGAATTTTATATTCAGCCTATCCATCATTATATATACAGGCAACACACACATATTTGTGAACATGCAGAACTCCAGTATATTTTTCCCATAAACCCTCTTTAGTATCCTACTAGAAGACAAATATCAGCCAACCAAGAGAAAACTGAATAAATTATAATAAAATAACTGGTGGTGAGTATTGATTGTATTTATCGTGGAACTAAGATTTGAAATATACAAAAACCAAAGCCCACAGCATAATAAACAATGTTATATGCTCTGATAGTATAACTAATAAAAATACTGTAACGGAATGTGGCAGGGAAAAGGGATGGGGAATGGAGGTAAACTAAATTGCTGATTTTCCCAATTTTAAGAGTGGCAGGAGTGATCGATCAGACCTATTATTTAGAAATAAAAATAAATTAGCAGACATACAGGTATGTTTAAGTACACAAAGATAAGCAAACTTTAAGAAAAATGATGCATTGGCTGAAACTAAATGGTGGAGGAAAGAGTAGGGAAAAGAGAAAAATGAGAAATATGCTAATGTTATTGTTTGTTCACAGAAGGAACTTAACAG
Source organism: Theropithecus gelada (assembly GCF_003255815.1). Lineage (NCBI taxonomy): Eukaryota > Metazoa > Chordata > Mammalia > Primates > Cercopithecidae > Theropithecus > Theropithecus gelada. The sequence continues at coordinate 26,296,678 of NC_037669.1, read as the reverse complement.
ATACAGCCCCAAGAAAGAGGAGATTAAAGGTATCCTTAAAAAATAAACACTACAACAAAAGCTCAAATCATCTTCTTTATCAGAAATGCACCGTGAGTGTATAACATGCATGCACACTTATGCATGAATATGTATATGAAGCCAGGCAAACAGACCACAAAAGATTCTTTGTAGACATAAAAAGAGAAGTCATGATAAAATAACATAATAGAACTAAGATCAAACATGTCCACCATATCAATAACAGTAGATAAACTAAACTGTTAATTAAAATAATTACTTTCAAATTTGATCTCAAAGTAAAATCCAACTTTATATATTATGCAAGAAACTCCAAATAAACTGACTCAATGTCCACACACAAAAGAGAGACACAATTTTATCAATAAAAAAAGAAACAGGAGTTAAGATTTGAATTTCCAGCAAGGTTGAATTTAGGCAAAAAGGTGTTATGTGAAAAATACTAATAAGGGTACTTTATAATGCTAAAGAATCAAACTACGGTAGAGTTATACACCAAATAATACAAAAAAAGTTCAGTTATAGAAGAAAGTAATCAAATGTTGAAAATACAAAATGAAATTTTAATGAAAATATCTAATGCTGATGGGGACATTTAAAATAAAAGCTTTTTACTTCCTGAATAAATTAGAAGCTGTATATATTGCATTTCATCAGCCTTTTTTTGGTTGCAAGAAACAAAAATTCCATTTAAGCAAACTTAGACTAAAAGCAGCATTCTTTAGAAGATACACATAACTGGGGCTGGGCTGCACTGAAAACAAGAACCAAAACCGATACACTGCAAGCAGCAACTTGGTCTCATTGCTGTTTGTCTTCCTTTTCTGCTGAGCATATTCTTCCCTGAAGTGGGGAACCTTGCTAGCAGCTACCTAAAGACCTCACATTTCCACTACCAGAGAGGAACTGAATTGCTCTCTTTGATACACTATAAAAATACTAAAGAAGAGTACTCAATAGCCCAGCTTTACTCCAGTGCCCTCCGTCCCGGACCAGTCTACTATGGCCGGGGGAGACTGTGGCCTCTTTGGTGTAGGTTTCCAACCTCAAACAATCACTATGAACAGAGAGTGAGGAGGATTAAAAGATGTCTCTCTCGATTTGTCTATTTGATTCCAGTAATTAAAGCAGGCAGACAACTTCCTAAAAAAGGTAAATATGATTCTGGGCAGAATAAACACTAGGTATATTATGAATCTTTAAAATGTTTACATCTGACAATATTTGTCAGAACTGGACATTGAAAATAATTTAAATGTTTAACACAAGTAGTACATCCATTCAATGTCAGTGACTCAAATTGCTTATAAAGAGTCCATCATTACAGGAAAAAAAATTATGATATAAAGTTGGTGAAAAATAGTAATATAATTTTTTAAATTACTAAATTTGAGGCATCCAAAAATACTAGATGCAACAGTGGTTTATTTTATATGCTTTTTTCTTTTCCTATACTAAATATGTAATACTTTTATGATAGAATAAAGAATATTCTTTTTTATATAAAAAAGAATTTTTACCTTTGCCAATTCTTCCTTCCCTCATGTATTTGGGAGAGGCCTAGTTGAGGTCATGATTATATCATAGGAAAAGTTTTTCTCATAAGAGTAATCTACGTGTCATATTATCACAGTAACTATGAAAGACATGAAGATTACAGGATATCCTCTCTGTATTCATATGTCTATGATTTCTTTATGTAGGACCACGATGTTATGATAATCATTGCAAAGTACTTTATTGTAGGATCCAAAGGGTCAGAGGGGTGGAGAAGGGCACACATGATCAGAGAAGTGTGAGATGGATGTAGATTCCTTAAATCCTAAAAGAAAAGGGTCTTCACTACTCTAAGTAGCTTGAATAAGTAAGAAATAGAAATTGTGATATGATTGGAAAATTGAGATTTAAGTGCAGCACAAATAGAGTGCAAGTGCTGTGAATTTAAACACCTTTCTTAGTGTGAAATCTTCTTGTTAAGTGATTCCCTGCTGTGACCTGTACCTTTCGTGCTGCTTCTTTAATGAGGAAGTCTTGGAAGAGTGTGTGACATCTTTCTAAGATGAATGGCTTAATGCAAAAGCATCCTTTCGGGGTATTTAGTGTGTCTATTGTAGAATGGTTGCTAATTCTTGGGCCAATTTCTGGAATCAGCAGGCATATAATTTTGCAGCTAGCAGTCTGCAGTTTATTCCTATCCTTTTTGTTTTTTAACCTCTGTCACAGCCTTGACTTGGCAATGCCAGGGAAACAGGCAGGTACACAAGAGATCTCAGCCCCCAGGACAGTGGTAACTTGGAGGAAACACACAAGGCTGGCTTGTTAAGAAAAGATGTAAAGCAAGAGTTTTAAAAACTATTCTAATTTATTCTATCTAGAACCCCAGTAATGTAAGCAACATAATTAAAACAAACAAAAAATAGTACTCAAATAGAAGAGAATGATAGAGCAATATCTAACCCAGAGGAGCAGCTAAGAAATATTCCAGTAATTCTTTCCTATGTTTTTCTATTAGTAAATATATGTACATAAACACAGTATTTACCTATCTATCCATCCCCACATATTTGCCCACATATAATTATGTCTGTATGTAGGTCTGTGTGTGTATGCATGTTGTGTGTTTATGAATGAAAGTCCTTCATAATGAGAAAACTGTTTTCCATGTGCAAGGTTTAATATTTTATATGAAAGGAACTTTTTTTTTTTACTTTCTTAATCCAAAATACATAGGCAAACACCAAGAACTAGAAATAAGCCTTCTAACTCCTAATTCTCTGTGTTTATATAACAATAAAAATTAGTCTTCTATCTGTCTCTTTGATGAATGCCTTTGGTCTTAACCAGCAAGCAAGAGTCAATACCCATTTCTGTAGCTATTTATTTAAAGATTTTATTAGAATCAATTAAAAAAGCATAAAAGGTACCTTTTCATCCACTTTATTCACCCACTATTCACTTCTCCACTGCAAAAATCTATATTCATTTTTCTTAAAAGAAAAAAAACCTACATATTATCTCTCTTGAGAATTCAAGCCTCCACATTTTTCACTTATCTCATTTTACTAAGATATATGCAACCACTATACTTAAACAAAATGCTTTACAGGATTATGAGCTATTGGCACATTCAATTTAAGGAACAAAGGAACATAAAATACAGGGTTATATCTATGCTCAAGGTCACCTATATTTCTTTTGGTATTTTTACTTGTTGTTTCCTGATATTATGCAGGTCACACATACATATGCACACACATGTACCAGATCTTTGCCACCATGAAATACACAAATTTTACAGAAAAGTTAAAAAAAATTATAGGCAGTTAGGCATTATAGCTTTACTGGTCTAAGTTTTCTTGAAGAGAATAGTCTCATGGCCTCAGGATCTATAAGTCAGAATAAGTCCTTCTTGGGATCCTAGGGGTTCTGAGGATTCCAGAGATGTGGATGGGGATGGAAAGCTGAGAGTTTCCATCTTTTCTTATTTCCTCTTTTATTTGTTTAAAAATTTAATCTCCTAATAAATTTCAGGTAACAAGATGCTATATGACATATAATATTTTATTTAACCTTTGCAATAGCCATAAAGTTCAGCATTACTATTCCCGTTTTCTCAGATGTAGCAATCAAGATAAAGTAAGAAGTTCAAAGTCATCGAGTCAGCTGTGGCCAGAGCATATCTGGGTTCTGTGGGCTTTCATTTTTATAGATTAAAATTTGGATTAAAAAAATGCAAACAGGTGATGAACTCATGTAACCTTTTTAGGTGATTGCTTGCCTTCCATTTGCATATCCTTTTCTGCATTTTAGAAACATATTTCAGTTATCTATTAGTCAACTTGTTAATCAAAATCAATGATGTTGAGCAAAATCAGGCATCATTCTTGATTTCAAAATATTTAGAATTAAGATGTGGAGATAAAATATAATTACTTAAAAGTTGAATAATGATATAAGAATAATAATTCAAAACATTTTAAAATATCAAAGACTTTGAGTTTGTCATTAATTAGCAAATTAATGGTACAGACAATCAGGGTCATAGGAATTTCACTTCAAAAGATAGAGTCGATATTTAATATTTTCTCTATCTTTATGCAAATTCAATTAATGCATTCATTCAATGTTTTTGCTCACGTACTACATATCGGGAACATAATAGGTGGTTTGGAGATAACTATTAATATAAGACAGGCCCTGTCTAGAGAGAATTTACAATCTATGAAATTCTCTCTGTGATTTTACAATATAACATGAGAAGTTCTATGATTGCAGTATGTCACCAATCTAGTCATGGGAAATTTTGACAACAAAATAGCTATCAATTTTTGTGCATTTATCCAGATTCAATCACATAGCACATAGATTGAATAGAGTCTCTGCTATGTTCCTGACACTCTCCTAGCTGCTGGGGTAGACAAGTTAAAGAAAATAAACAAAAAAATTCCTGTGTTCATAGAGTTTACATTTCATATAGCAGAAGACAGAAAATAAATGGTTGCTAGATGTATAACTAGAGACTAGATACATAGATGGATAGACGGATAGATAGAGCTAGTGGTGATAAAAAAATAAAAGCAGAGTAAGATGGATTCAAGTAACTGTAGGATATAGGAATTGGGAAGCCCTTTGTTGTTCGTTTTTGATGGAGAGTGGTGCAAAAGCTTAGTGTGCTCCAGGAACAGTATGAGTAGGCAGGGAATGGTAGAATGAGAGAACACATCCAGTTGTGATGCAGGATGTTTTGCTCCTTAGTACAGCTAAAGTCCAGGTTCTTGTCTCACGATCAGGAAAAATTAGGCACACAGACACATTGAAAAGTGAGGGGAGTGGAATTTCTTTTCAAAAAAGCTCTGAGAAAAAAAAAAGTGGGTGTCCTCCCAGCAGGTTCCCACCACAGGAGTGGAAGAGGCCAGGCTCCTCCACACCTGCATGAAGTGAGAATTCCCTGTGGCTCCACCCTATTCTCCCAGTATGCAGATGGGCCCTTAGTCTGAGCCACTCCACATTGATTTATTTCCCTTACTGTGCATGTGTTAGGGATGGAATGTTTCAGCACGGGCATGCTTAGGCAAGCCCTCTGTTCACAATGACCTGGGTGGCATTTGGCTGTCTCCTGTCTCTATCAGTTGGGCCTTCTAGGCCTTGATAACTTTTAATTTTACTCTCACTAGAAGCAAAGGGAAAATTTTGAGAAGAAAATGAAATGATTATAATTGTTTTTAAAATAATCAGATCTCCAATTTTTGTTTTAGAGAGAGTCTTGCTCTGTAGCCCAGGCTGGAGTGCAGGGGTGTGATCTTGGCTCACTGCAACCTCTGCCTCCCTGGCTCAAGTGATTCTTATGCCTCAGCCCCCCAAATAGCTGGGACTATAGGGATGTGTGCCACCATGCCTGGCTACATTTTGTATTCTTAGTAAAGTTGAGGCTTTGCTTTACCCAGGCTGATGTTGAACTCCTGAGCTCAGATGATCTGCCAGCCTCAGCCTCCAAAAGTGCTGAGCTTATAGGTGTGAGCCGCAGCACCCAGCCCAGGTCTCAATTTAAAAAATTTTTAAATCACCATACTGGCTACAAAGCAAAGATTTCACTGTTTTTGATGAAAGAAGAAGCCAGAAGACCAGGAGGTAAAGGAGAAATGCACGAAGCTCATGTGAAAAGCCCGTCAACAGATGATGGTGGGTTCCCATGGTGGTATCAGTGGAGGCATGAGAAGTAGGTATGTTCTGGCTGTAGTTTAAAATAAGCTTCTACAAGACTCCATATGTATCCATGCATTCAGATAAAATATAAAGAAAGGAGTCAAGAATATTTCTAAGGTTTTGGACTGAAGAAATTGAAGAATAAAAAAGCATTTAATAAATTGATAGAGACTGGGGCAAGAGATAGGATGTGTATGTATATATATAACATAGATCTTGTCAATTTATTAAATATGTTTTATATTTATGTTTGTAGATAAGCAAATATATCTTATACAAAAAGCATTTGTTATATAGCAGCCTCTAATATATCTACTGTTATCATTGCTTGCAGTGAATTATCAAACTGCTGACCACAGGCAGTATACCTTATTCATAGGAGGTGAGGGCAGAGATGAAAGTTTGGCAGGGGAGTGGGTTGAGATCATAGTAAGTTTAATAGATCACTTATAAGTTCTTTGATTTTTCTTCTCAAAGAGAAGGAAAGATTTTCCTCTCAAAGAGAAAGGAAGAGGGATGTGAGAATAAGTAAAATGGTCTGGTTTGCCCCTTAAAAGAGCACTATTTTGCTTATCGAAAATAGATTACAGAGGACAAAGCAGAATCAGGGAGACCAGTTCAAAAGATACTACATTGATCTGGAGGAGAAATGATTGTCATTGGAACCAAGGATAGCAGTAATGAGATTCCAGTTATATTTTGATGGTCAGACAAACAAGACATTCTCATAGTTTCCCATGGAGTGCGAGAGGAAGGGAGGAGTCAATTTGTGACTCAGGTTTTTTGTTGGATTAATTGGAAAAAAAATGACTCAAGTTTTCGGTCTATATTTGGAAAAATAAAGTTTCATTTACTGATTGGAAAGGCTGAAGAAAAAGCAGGTTTATGACTGAGATAGAGACCCCAACAGATATGTATTTTAATATGTTAAGTCTTAAATGCCAACTGGACAGCAAAGTGAGGATGTTAAGTAAGCAGTTAAGATACAGTTCTGGGGCTCAGATGAGAGGTCCAAGTAAAACATAACTAGTTGGATGTTGTAAAGCGTAGATGATATAGATGGTATTCGAAGCCAAGGAAGGAGACATAGGTAGAGAAAAAAAGAGGTCTGAGGATTGAGTCAGGAGCATTCCAAGGTAAATAGTTCAGAGATCAGGAAGGAAACCAGTAAAAAAAGGCTGAGAAGAAATTATCAATAAGAGAGAAGGAAATCTAGGAAAATGTGGAATGTTATGGAAGCCAAGAGAAGAAAGTTTCGGGGTGAGTGAGTGATCTACTATGTCTAATGTTATAGTTAGGTTACATGAAATTAGAAACGGACCACAGAATACAGCAATATGGGAGTTAAAAACGGACCCTGAGAAGAGCTGTTTAGGTGGAGTGTTGGAGTCAAAAGCTGTTAGGATGGGTTTAAGAGGGAATGTGGATATTCTATAGGATAGTTGATCTGTCCTCTTCAAAAATGTAAGATCATGAAAGGCAGATTTGGATTAAAGAAAATTAAAAGAGGAAGATAAGTAAATGCAAAAGGTGATGCTGGACCAGAAAAACATTTCTGTTTTCTTTTGCTAAACAGATTGTCAGTGGGACAATGGGTGAAATTTGAGTAAGATCTTTAGATTAGATGATAGTAATTTTATTGATGTCAGCTTATTTTTATAATTGTACTGTGGCATGGAAAAAGTGTTTTTTTTAAAAAAAAAATACATGCCAAAATGTTTATAATTAAAAAGTATCATTTTAGCAACTTACTCTCAAATGGTTCAGAGATGCAGAAAATTAATGTGGTCAGATACCACATTACTATTATTCTTTTAGAATTATTTAAGAAATCTGATGAAAATTGTTGTCCTAGATTTTCAACCTTTTTATAGGTATAAAATTCTTTATAAATAAAGTAAAAAATTAAAATATTTAAAAGAAATAGATACTTTAAAATATTAAAAAGAAGAGATAGAGGATGGAGAGGATATGAAGGGAAAAAGAATCAGTAGACAGAGTTGGGTACATCTCTTTTTCCCTTTCATAACTTTCCTGCTAGCCAATTCTCTAATACATTAAGCGTTCTCTTCAATGTATTTCTTCCTCTAGCTGTGACAGTAGGTCTTTCTTTCTCTCTCTCTCTTTTTTTTATAATTTTTTTCTATTCCTTCTGTTTTAAAAGTACTGTAATACTAAAGTATTAATACTTTAGAGCATTTAGAGTGTGTAAAAAATCTAGTATCTCCTGTATTTTCTGAACCAGCACAATTTCTAAATGATATGCTTTGATTCTTTAAATTACTTTCTTAATCTTTGAGTTCATAATTAACTTACTGAATTTTTCTTTTCTTCAATCTAAAAGGGTTGTATATTTTCTGTATGATTAGGTTCTTTATTGCTTTGTATCTGCCCATTAATAAAACCTCTCATCATTCTGTTATGGAGGCCATTCTCAGTGTTGCTGAAATCTAAATTCATGGTCAGAGCCCATGAAATGAACAGACCCAGAGCTAGCTCAGTAAATCACTATATGAAGAGGATTCCTAGGTCTGTAGACAGGCCACTGGAATCGAAGAGTTTATAATCACCACAGTTGCCCCTCTGAGCCCTGAAAATATAGGTATGGTGTTGGAGGAAGTCAAGGATTTTTAATTATAAAAAAAGATAAGAAGAGAGTCAGGAGGTCTCTAAAGGAAGCTCAGTATCCTTCTGAAATATTAGGTTTAGTCTATTAACTAACTTTGATAGTTTCCAAGCAGGAGATTGGTTTCAAATCTGAGTCCTAGAAAAATAATTCTGGTGACAGTGTGAAGAATGCCTTGAATGAGAAATTTTAGGACAGAGACATTCACTGGAATTTTAATGCAGACAATGAGGTATAGTTCCTATGAGAGGAAATGGGATCTTGGGTGGTAAGAAAAAGGAGGGCACAGAAGTGGGTGACCTTGATCCATGAAAGTAGATAATAAATGATTGTGCTTCACAACAGAATAAACACCAAACTTCATTTCATTAATTTGCTAGTGCCTTCCCCCTGCTGCGTACATTAGCCTTGCTACCATATTTATTTATGACAATGTATGCACATAGGCAAACAGATGCCCCATTCCCGTCTCAGTTAGAAGTGATCTCTAATCTTGTTTCTCTGTCATTGGGAAACTTCCCCCCAGGACTCAGTCCTATAGCATGAAACCCATCTATACTTGAGCTCTCAATCTCAGGCCTGTCAAAAATTTTACTTTCCATAGAACTCCTTCAGCTTGTGAGATAGCATGAATCTGGAATGAAAGCTAGAACGATCTCATATCTCCTGGTATGGAAGTAGAAACAGCACAATCAAAACTGAGTCAAAAATCTCAGCTCCACCATTTACTCAATGAAGTTAAGCTACATCTGTTAGCTGTTTTTCTGCAAAATGGTGTAGCTAATGGAAAACTGAGAGGCTTACTGAGAAGATTAAATGAGATAATTTGTAAAATACCTAGAATAATAAATAGCACACAAAAACCACTCAATAAGTGTTAGCCAGATATAATAATAGTAAGAGCAGTAGTCATATTTATATTAGCACTGTTGTTATCCATTGTTACCATATATATTTATAAAATGAAGTTTTATCACTATACTGAAAACTCATGCTATGGCAATAGAAAATTTGATTAAAGTATTAATAATAGTTAAATAATTTTGTAATGACTGGATCTCTCTTTACTGATAATATGAATGATTTAAACCCATTAGCAAAAGACCACTTTCTTGTATTTGTAGGGAAGGAAAGATTTTTCTTGGACCTACTTATATCCCATGGTTAGGCCTGATAATTAAACTGAAAAAAAAAATAGATTAACAGGAGAAAAGCATACAAATGTTTTTTGATGGTAGTATTTTTACATATGTACTGAAGCCTATATAAGAAAAGAAGATCCAAAGAAGGAGATAGGCCTGAGAGCTTCTACAAGCTTTTAATAGAGAATGACAAATTGTGAAGACATGACAGGACAAAGTAAAAATGAGTTTGGATGAGAGGTGGCAATTGTAGGAAAGTGACTAGCAAATATATGGGGAAGGGAAAGCTAACAAATCATAAGGGTTGTTTTAGTAGATTTTTCCATATCAAACCTACTAAATAAGATTTAAAGTTATAATATTTTTTCTTCTTCCTCATACCTGAGGACACTTTCCTCATGAGTAATTTTATGCCCTGCCTTTAGGTAGAAGTGGAAAGGTCAGAGGACTGTTTTGCAACTACTGTTTCTAAATTGTCTTTAGCTCAAAATTATCAACATTCCTAAGTGACATATTATGAGGTGGCATGTTCTGATACCTTTCATGTTTAACTGGATAAAATTAGAAGAAAAGTAAGTGTAATAAAAGAAAGAAAGTATAATAAAAGAAAGATAAAGTATAAGATGCTTAAAATTTACTATTATATTTGAGTAGGATTTTCTACTTTGCTACTCTTTGTTTTTTTATTATTATACTTAAGCATATACTGATACCAGCCTTACTTTGCATTTGTGGATTCTGGAGTAATAAACTAACTCATTAGGTTAGCGACTCAGATATTGGCACACCTCAGGCCAAGCCTGGCTCAGAAAAAAGCTTTCACAAAGATGATTTAAGATCATGAAACAAAAAAATATCTGAATCCCCTTTCTACCTGTTCCATTCCCCTCCCACTATACTAACATAAATTCAATCACAATTTTCTTAACTACATGAACTCTGTACCTATCTCATCTTTGTAATCTTTACTATCTAATCTTAAACATGGACTAATACATTTTGACATCTTAGCACTCCATTCCAAATCTCAAACCTCCTTAATTTATATATATATTTTAATTCATTTTACTTTTTATACTTTCTTCACAAAAGATATCCAAGCACTGGGTGTATGTGTGTGGGACGTGTGTGGGTGTGTTTATTTTAAGTAGGCACTCTAACTCAACTAACTAGAGTAAAGGAGCAAAGGAAATGCAAATTGGTGCTCCTTCAAGGCATTCTGCTTTAAGAAGCCTCTTCCCAGAGAATGAAAGAGGAAATGTACTAAAAGTTCCTTTGGCTGATAAGCAACTTCGGCAAAGTTTCAGGATACAAAATCAATGTACAAAAATCATTAGCAATCCTATACATCAACAACAGTCCAGCCAAGAGTCAAATCAGAAATGCAGTCCCATTCACAATTGGCATGAAAAGAATAAAATACCTTGGAATACAGCTAACCAGGGAGGTGAAAGATCTCTACAAGGAGAACTAACTGCAAACTAACTGCTCAGAAAAATCAGAGATGACACAAACAAATGGAAAAATATTCCATGCTCACGGATAGGAAGAATCAATATCATTAAAATGGTCATACTGCTCAAAGCAATTAACAGACTCAATGCTATTCCTATCAAACTACCAATGACATTCTTCATAGAACTAGTAAAAACATTTAAAAATTCATGTAGAATCAACAAAAGAGCCTGAAAAGAGTTGTAAGCAAAAAGAACAAACCTGGAAGCATCACACAACCAACTTCAAACTATACTACAAGGCTACAGTAACCAAAACAGCATGGTACTTGTACAAAAACAGACACATAGACCAATGGAACAGAATAGAGAGCCCAGAAACAAGGCTACACACCTATAACCAACTGATCTTTAACAAAACTGACAAAATCAAGCAATGGGGAAAGGACTCCTGATTCAATAAATGGTGCTGGGATAACTGGCTAGCCATATACAGAAGATTTAAATGGGACCCCTTTCTTACACCAAATGCAAAAATCAACCCAAGATGGATTAAAGACAAGTTAAACCTAAAACTATAAAAACCATGAAAGACCTAGGCAATATCATTTTGAACATAAGAACAGACAGATTTCATGATGAAGACACCAAAGCCAATCCCAACACCAACAAAAATTGACAAGTGGGATCTAATGAAACTTAAGAGCTTCTGCACAGCAAAAGAAACTATCAACAGAGTAAACAGACAACCTACAGAATGGGAGACAATTTTTACAAAGTATGCATCTGACAAAGGTCTAATATCCAGCATCTATAATGAAGTTAAACAAATTTACAAAAAGAAAACAAACAACCCCATAAAAAAGCAGGCTAAGGATATGAACAGACACTTTTCAAAAGAAGACATATATGAGGCCAATAACAAGCATATGAAAAAAACCTCAATATTACTGATCATTAGAGAAATGCAAATAGAAACCACAATAAGATATCATCTCACACCAGGTTGGCTATTGTTAAAAAGTCAAAAAATAATAGATGCTGGCAAGGTTGCCGAGAAAAAGGAATGCTTATACGCTGTTGGTGGGAGTGTAAATTAGTTCAACCATTGTGAAAAGCAGTGTGGTGATTCCTCAAAGATCAATCCCATTGCTGGGTATATCCACAAAGGAATATAAATCATTCTATCATAAAGACACAAGCACACATATGTTCATTGCAGCACTATTTACAATAGCAAAGACATGGAATAAACCTAAATGCCCATCAATGTTAGACTGCATAAAGAAAATGTGGTACATTTACACCATAGAATACTATGCATCCATAAAAAATATGATCATGTCTTTTTCAGGAACATGGATGGACCTGGAGGCCATTATACTTAGCAAACTAATGCACGAACAGGAAACCAAATAGCACATGTTCTCACTTATAAATGGAAACTAAATGATGAGAACTCATGGACACAAAGATGGGAACAAGAGAAAATTGGGGTCTACCTAAGGGTAAAGATGGGAGGAGGGAGAATCAGAAAAAAATAACTGTTGGGTACTAGGCTTAGTACCTGGGTGAAGAAATAATCTGTTCAACAAACCCCCATGACGTGAGTTTACCTATGTAACAAACCTGTACATGTACCACTAAAATAAAAATTTTAAAAAAGAAAAGTTACCTGCACCTGAGTTCACTGCTATTTTATTTTAATTTTAGAATTCATTATAATTATTAAGATTTTAAGTCAACTAACAAGCATATTCATTTCCAAAAAATGTTGATAAAATAATTAGTCTGTTTTTAAAGGAAAGCTTCTAGCTGTTCTACAGAGATTCAACTTCTTCATTAGTCTTAACAAGGCCAGATTCAGGTACGTGCCTTGCGGGTACGGCCAGCAATATGGTCCAATGAAGAGGGTTAAATCTGGAAACCAACTCACTAACCTGGAAGGGGTTAGATTATGAGGAAAAAGTAACGTAGGTTACCCTGGGCAGAACAGTTTTTGCTACCTTGAAAACAGTTTGTACCAGGTCATCTATCTTGTGAGTAAGTCATGAAATAAAAGATTAAGCTGTAGTCTCCTCTAAAAGCAGGTTGGCTTACTGGTTATCATCATTTTAGGAGAATGCCCCTAATGTGATATATGGTACAGTTCTAATCCCAAAGGGAGAGAATGGATGGCAGATGATAATACCAGTCTTTCTGAGATGAGTGGTTAGTATTCTGGAACTTCAGCAAAATCAACCTATGAACATAAATTTAAAAATATATATATCGAAAGTAATGAAGACCACAACACAAGAACAGGATGCTCTAAAAAAAGAATTCAGAGAACATGGAAGGAGATTCTAAGAATTAAACATTTGGTAAATGAATCACAAAGCCTACGTTTGGAAAATAATGGTGAAGAAAAGTTGCCAGAAGGAAGGGTAAGAGTACAAGAAGTAAAAGAAGATAGGAAAAGTAAAAAAATAATTTATCACATCTTAACATCCAAATAAGAGTTCCAGAGAAGACAGAATCAAACAAAAAAGAGAAAATTATCAAAAGAAGACATCAGGAAATTTTCCCAGAACTGTTTAGCATATGCTCTGATTGAAAGCATACAGCAAGTTCCTATACAATGAATGAACACCAATGACAAAGAGAAGATTTAAAAAGCTTTTACACTGGGAACCAAAACGAATTTATATAAAAATGTGACAATTTGAACAAAAGTAAGTTCACAATGGTAATACCAGAAGTTAGAAGATATTGCTACGATTACTTCAAAATTTTGAGGAGAAAATGATTCTCAGCTTGGAATTCTAATCTCAGTCAAATCATCAGTTAAGGGTAGATAAAATATTTTCTGACATATAAGCTTTTTAAAAAAGACAAACAAAAAAACTTTCCAGCTATTTTTTCTCAGGAAGTTAGTGGCAGATCTGCTATATCAAAACTAGGGCATAAACAAACAAAAAAGGAAGACATTTAATTCAAGAAATCAGGTGAAATGATCCACAGAAGATAGCATCAGGCAAATAAAAGTCACTTAGTCCAGGTTAAAGCAGTCACAGGAATCTGGAAGATATTTCTTCAAAGAGAAGAAACCATTAAAATACCTAATGCTTGTAACTATTTCGAGAGAATATTTAAACAAATTGGAGGAGAGTTTCAGGCTGAATTAGCGACTACTACATTAAAAACTAATGAAGCAAAACTATGACAAGTATTAAAGAACATATTGTGTTCCATGGCTTAGTTATAAATTATATTTCATAATCAATATTATATAAACACTAATAGTGATCTACTCCCAAATTAACACACATCTATCTTCAAAGGATAGGAGGATTAGGAGTGTTTCTACGTGCTGGTGGGAGCAGAGTGGTGGAAGTGGTAATGAAGGGCGAAAGATAGCTATTTCCTAACAGGAAGTAGTTTTCTATTGTATTTGAAATTACCACACACCTGCCATTTTTGCATAACTTACCAAATTTCTCAACAAGAATACCATCACACCCATTTATTATTGTGTAGTTTCTGTCAGAAGTTAGAAACCAAGCTGGTACCGCTGCTCAGAGTCTTACAAAGCTGCAAACAAGATACCGACTGTGATGAATTCTCATCTGAAGAATGAGAATGGAAGGATCCACTTCTAAGATCCCTCAAGTTGTTGACAGAATTCATGTTCTTGCAGCTACAGCATTCAAGACAACCAAATCCAGCAAGCATGCACATGATACACACACACACACACACACACACACACACACACACACACACACACACACGGGGAGAGAGAGAGAGAGAGAGAAGTGCTCCAGTCACTTGCTTCTGGACTTTCCTTTAAAAGACTTTTCTGATAAGTCCAGGCCCACCTAGGACAATCTTCCTTTTGGATAACAAGGACCACTCAATAGGAGCTTTAATTACATCTGCAAAATCCCCTCACTTTTGCCATATAATGTAACAAATTCACAGCAGTGATGTTCCATAAACCTTGCCAAATTCTGTTGGTTAGAAGCAAGTTCCACACCCCTCCCAACTCAAAAGGAAAGGGGACACACAAGGGTGTGGACTGTAGGGGGCAGGAATCATGAATGCCATATAGGAATTCTGCTTCCCATAGTAAGTAATCGCTAAAACTATAAAATCAAAAAGCAATATAATCGTGTGGGTGTTTTAATATGGAGGCAATACCTAAAGAATCGGCTAAAATGTATGAAAGTAGTTGTCACTATAGAGAAGTACATAGAGCAAGGTTAATTAATTTTGTAATTATCTGGCTCTTTATGTGCAGGCATATGTTGTTTCATTTTAATTGGATTTTATTTTTATCAAATAATTGTAATGTAGTAATTGTATAGAAGATGCTTAAAATTTTCTCGAATAATAAAAAGGAATGAGAGCAAAAAAAAAAAAAAAAAAGTGAGGGGGGCTGGAAAGTAATTCCTTGGAAAAGATATGGGAGTTTTTGTTGACTGTGAGCTCCAAATAAGTCAATAACGAAATATTGTTGCCATAAAAAATTAGATACAATCTCAGGCTTCCATTCATAGAAATATGAATAAATGGGAAAAATAATTGTCCTACATTATCCTTCACTGAAAATTCCATATTTGAAATTGTGTTCATTTCTAGGTGCCTAATTTAATTCTATTTTTCTATTACTGTAACATTGATGGCTTATTTTTCTTATGGAATCAATACATGGTCTCCATAAAAAACATCGGAAAATAGTAAAAAAGCAAAAATATGCAAACTTGATACTTGAAAACAAACATCACAAACATTTTGGTGCTGATCTTTGAAGCTTTTTTCTCCATATGGATATATCTGTATTGTATACATATACTAGATACATAGTTTAGATGCTGCTTTTTTAACTTAATACCATATTTTATATTTCTATTTCTAGCCAAGATAAAAAAAAAACGTGGACCAAAGAAACCCTCATTTGTAAAACAACTAAAAACCAAACAACATATATGAAACAACAGTTGTGATATTGGTATCAGTCAAGAAGAGACAGTGATCCATGAGAGATAGGAAACAAACGTGCGAGCCCTGTGACTGACTATTTTCCTGGGTGGAGAAAAGTTCAAAGCCACAGAACAAGGAAGAGGAACTCAGGCAGAACCTGGTGATTCTCCGAATGGAACTGAGGGTTCCAGGAATCAGAGAAGTCCAGGCAGCTGGAATTTGGGGGGCAGCATTCTAGAGAAGAGTTCTTGGGAAAAGAGAACTACATATAAAGAGAACTCTGGTGATTTTCAGAGGGAGAGCTCCTAGAATATTCAGCTGAATGCAAAACTGTGAGCCATAGAAAGTTCTAGGACCAGATGGCTTTGTTTATAATGCTGTCAAACATTTAAGGAAAAAATAATAATATAAACTCTACTAAAATTTTTCTATTACATAAAAAATAGATACAAGCCAATTTATATTATGGGCCAGCATTATTATAATAAGAAAATAAAACTACAAACAAATTATCTGTCATAAACACAGATACAAATTTAACGTTGCAAACTTAAATCATGTTCAGAAAATATTGTATTCATTTATTTTTTTAAATTTCTAATAATTTCAACTTTTGTTTTAGATTCAGGGAGTACACGTGTAGGTTTGTTATACAAATTATCCCATCCTTCAGGTAGCGAACATAGTACCCAATAGGTAGTTTTTTAGCCCTTACCCTCCTCCTCCACCCACCAATAGTTCTCAGGGTCTATTGTTCTCGTCTTTATATCCATATGTACCTAATGTTTAGTTTCCACTTATAAGTGATAACATGGTATTTGGTTTTCTGTTCCTATGTTAATTTGCATACGATGATGGCCTCCTGCTGCATTCACATTGCGGCTGCAAAGGACATGATTTTGTGCTTTTTATGGCTGTGTAGTATTTCATGGTGTATAATTATCACATTTTCATTATCCAATCCCCCATTGATGGGCATCTGGGCTGATTTTCTGTCTTTGCTATTGTGAATAGTGCTGTGATGAATATGTGAGTGCATTATGTATTTTGTAGAAAGATTTATTTTCCTTTGGGTATATACACAGTAATAGTACTGTTAGGTTGAATAATATTTCTGTTTTTAGTTCTTTAATAAATCTCTAAACTGCTCTGCACAGTGGCTGAACTTTACATTCCAGCCAACAGTACATTCCCACCAATAGTATATAAGCATTTCCTTTTCTCCACAGCATTGCCAGCAACTCTTATTTACATTCCCACCAACAGTATATAAGCATTCCCTTTTCTCCATATTCTTGCCAGCATCTGCTATTTTTTTTTTTTTTTAATAATAGTCATTCTGACTGGTGTGAGACGGTATTTCACTGTGGTTTTGATCTGCATTTTTGATGACTAGTGATGTTGAGCATTTTTTCATGTTTGTTGATTACTTGTATGTCATCTTTTGAGAAGTGTTTATTAATGTCCTGTGCTCACTTTTTAATGGGGTCATTTGTTTTTTACCTATTGAATTAAGTTCCTTGTAGATTCTGGATACGAGACCTTTGTCAGATACAAAGTTTTCAAAGATTTTCTCTCATTCTTTGAGTTGTCTGTTTACTCTGTTGGTAGTTTCTTTTGCTGTGCAGAAGCTCTTTAGTTTAAGTAAGTCCCACTTAGTAATTTTTGGTTTTGTTGCTATTTTTTTGAGGACTTAGTCATAATTTTTTTGCCAAGGTCAATGTCCAGAAGGGTATTTCGTAGTTTTTCTTCTAGAACTTTTACAATTTGAGATCTTTTATTTAATTGTTTAATCCATCTTGAGTTAATTTTTGTACATGATGAAAATTAGGGGCCCAGTTTCATTCTTCTACATATGGTTTGCCAGTTATCCCAGTACTGTTTATTAAACAGAAAGTCTTTTCTCCTTTGACTTTTTTTGCTGACTTTGTCAAAGACTAGATTGGTTTCAGATTACTTCTGGGTTCTCTATTCTGTTCCACTGGTCTGTGTGTCTGTTTTTGTACCAGTACCATGCTGTTTTGGTTATTGTAGCCTTATAGTATCGTTTGAAGCCAGGTAATGTGATGCCTCAAGCTTTGTTCTTCCTATTTAGGATTCCTTTAGCTCTTGGATTCTTTTTGGTTTTATCAAAAAGTATTTTGAAAGATAATACATCTTAGGCCGGGCGCGGTGGCTCAAGCCTGTAATCCCAGCACTTTGGGAGGCCGAGATGGGCGGATCACGAGGTCAGAAGATCGAGACCATCCTGGCTAACATGGTGAAACCCCATCTCTACTAAAAAATACAAAAAATTAGCTGGGTGTGGTGGCGGGCAACTGTAGTCCCCCTACTCGGGAGGCTGAGGCAGGAGAATGGCGTGAACCCGGGAGGCGGAGCTTGCAGTGAGCCAAGATCGTGCCACTGCACTCCAGCCTGGGCGACAGAGCGAGACTCCATCTCAAAAAAAAAAAAAATAATAATAATACATCTTGACCAAGGCAATTAGCCAAGGAATACAAATGGTGTTTAACATTCAAAAATAAAGTAAACTAATTTATACTGTTAGCATTGTTTTTAAAAAAGGAAACTATATGGTATCTCAAGATATATAAAAAAAAAAATCTATGAACATTATCCAACCTTCATTCTTGATAAAAGCATTCAGCAGACTAGGACTTAGAGATACTTCTCCCTGAACTAAATAAAGTACAGCTATGGAAAAACTACAGCTAAAATCATAATTAATAGTGAAAAATTAAATATTCTCCCCTGAAGATTAGAAACAAGATAAATATTTCTGCTTTCACTATTTCTATTCAACAGGGTACAGGTAGCTCCAGTTAGTGCAATACAGAAAATAAATAAATAAATGGCATTCAGGTTTGAAAAGAGGAGGTAAAACTGTTTTTAAAAAGCTTTTTTCATGACACTGTTTTCAGTGTAGAAAGTCCTATTGAATTCACCACAAAAATCCTCAATAAATGTACTATAAGTAATAAATGCATTCATTCAGGTTGTAAAATTAAGATTAATATATTAAAAATCAACATCTGTACACTTGTATATCTAAAGTAAGAAGACCTAAATTCATAAATCAGATGATGGGATATTGTTAAAATGTCCGTTTTCCCCAAATTAATCTGTAGAGTCAGTATAATCCCATTCAAAATCCCAGAAGGTATTTTGTTTTAAAAATTGACAAGCTTTTTCTGAATGTTGAAATTTAAAGGACACAGAGAAACCAAAACAAATTTGAAAAAGAAGAACAAAGTTGGAGGACTTCAAGGTTTTAGAATCTACAGCAGTCAAGCCAGGGCCGGGGTTAGGAGAAGCAGGCAAGCTGCCTATGGCACAACATTTAAAGGAGGGTTCATTCATAAGCTAGCACCTGCTCAAACCTGCAAGTGAATACTTCCTTAAATTTTGTGCCCTGGGCAGCCTATTACCTCAACCTAATCTTGGCCCTGATCAAGTAAGTGTTGTATTGGCATCAAATCAACAAATAGGTAAAGGCCATGCAGTCATTACATTGAAATACACAAATAGATGAATGGAACAGAAGAATGAGTTCAGTAATAATCCCATACACATGTGGTAAATTGCTTCTCAGCAGAGATGAAAAGGCAATTTAATGTACAGTAGACATTTCTTCAAAAACAATATAAATATGATCAAAAAGCACATGAGAAGATACTCATCATTGTTAACCCTCAGGGAAATGCAAGTCACAATGAGATCCTACTTCACACCCACTAGGATGACTATAATCAAAGAGATGGACATAACAACCATTGGTGAGGATGTGAAAAAATTAGAACCATCACACATAGTTGTTAGAAATATCAAATGGTACAGCCAATGTGGTGAACATTTGGGCAGTTCTCAATAATTTCAACATGAACATTTTCAGAATAGGCAAATCTACAGAGACAGAAAGTAGATGGAAAGTTGTTGTCTATGTCTCAGGGTAAGAGGGTTTGGGGGAAAATCTGCAGTGACAGCTAATGGGTATATGGTATTTTGGGGAGGGGCATACAAATGTTATAAAATAATTGTAGATGTATGAGTTTCTTAGGGCTGCTGTAGAAATGTACCACATACTGGATAGCTTAAATAACAGAAAATTATTGTCTGACAGTTCTGAAGACCAGAACTCTTAGATCAATGTGTCAGTACGGCTAGTTCCTTTTGAGGTTCTCTGATGGAAAAATCTGTTCTAGGCCTCTATCCTTGGCTTGTAGAGGTCCATTCTTTCCTTTGGTCCCTTCACATCTTCTTCCATCTATGAATTCATCTGTATTCAAATTTTCCCTTTTTGTAAGAACACCAGTTATATTGGATTAGGGCCAACTCTAATTACCTCAGTTTAACTTGATTATCTTTGTAAAGACTTTATTTTCAAATAAGGTCACATTTGAGACACTGGAGGTTAAGGCTTCACCATTTGAATTTTGGAAGAAACAGTTCAATCCCAAATAGTAGTGATGGTTACACAGCTTTGATTATTTTAAAAACCATTAAACCATACACTTTTTTTAATTTTAATTTTATTTTAAGTTCCAGGATACATGTGCAGGATGTACAGGTTTGTTACATAGGTAAACAAGTGCTATGATGGTTTCCTGCACCTATCAACCTATCACATAGGCATTAAGCCCAGCATGCATTAGCTATTTATCCTGATGCTCTCCATCCCCCCACCTTACTACCCTACAGGCCCCAGTGTGTGTTGTTCCCTCCATGTGTCCATGTGTTTTCATTAAAACCATACACTTTAAATTGGTGAATTATATAGTATGCAAATCATATCTCAATACATTTGTTAGGTAAATAATAAAAATATAAAACAATTCTTTTAAAAAGCTATCAGAAAACTAATTCTTAAAAAGGCAAAACTTTGTTCTGTGGGCACAGCTTCAACAGAATTAAACATTCCTGCCTGCCAGCTCTGAAGAGAGCAGCAGATCTAGCAGATCTCCCAGCACAGTGCTCAAGCTCTGCTAAGGGACAGACTGCCTCCTCAAGTGGGTCCCTGACCCCCATGCCTCCTGACAAGGAGACACCTCCCAGCAGGGGTCAACAGACACCTTATACAAAACAGCTCCAGCTGGAATCTGGCTGGTCCCCCTCTGGGATGAAGCTTCCAGAGGAAGGAGCAGGCAGCAATCTTTGCTATTCTGTAGCCTCCACTGGTGATACCCAGGCAAACAGAGTCTGGAGTGGATCCCCAGCAAACTCCAGCAGATCTGCACAGGAGAAGCCTGACTGTCAGAAAGAGAACTAACAAACAGAAAGGAATAGCATTAACACCAACAAAAAGGACATCCACACAGAAACCCCATCCGAAGGTCACCAACATCAAAGACCAAAGCTTATTTTTCCTCATCCACGAAGATGAGGAAAGTCTAGCACAATAAGGCTGAAAATTCCAAAAACCAGAATGCCTCTTCTCCTCCATCAACAAGGGAACAAAACAGGACAGAGAATGAGTTTGATGAACTGACAGAAGTAGGCTTCAGAAGGTGAGTGATAACAAACTCCTCTGAGCTAAAGGAGCATGTTCTAACCCAATGCAATGAAGCTAAAAGCCTAGACAAAAGGTTAGAGGAATTGCTACCCAGAATTACCAGTTTAGAGAAGAATATAAATGACCAGACAGAGCTGAAAAACATAGCACAAGAACTTCGTGAAGCATACACAAGTATCAATAGCTGAATAAATCAAGTGGAAGAAAGGATATCAGAGATTGAAGATCAACCTAATGAAATAAAGCATGAAGACAAGATTAGAGAAAAAATAATAAAAAGGAATGTATAAAGCCTCCAAGAAATATGAGACTATATGAAAAGACCAAACCTATGTTTGATTGCTATACCTGAAAGTGATGGGGAGGAAGGAACCAAATTGGAAAACACACTTCAGGATATTATCCATGAGAACTTCCCCAACCTAGCAAGACAGGCCAATGTTCAAATTCAGAAAATACAAAGAACACCACAAAGATATTCCTTGAGAAGAGCAACCCCAAGATATATAATCATCAGATTCACCAATGTTGAAAGGAAGGAAAAAATGTTAAGGGCAGCCAGAGAGAAAGGTCAAGTTAACCACAAAAGGAAGGACATCAGACTAATAGTGGATCTCTCTCCAGAAACCCTACAAGACAGAAGACAGTGGGGGCCAATATTCAAAATTCTTAAAGAAAATAATTTTCAACCCAGAATTTCATATCCAACCAAACTAAGTTTCATAAGTGAAGAAGAAATACAGACAAGCAAATGCTAAGGGATTTTGTCACCACCAGACCTGCCTTACAAGAGCTCCTGAAGGAAGCACTGAATATGGAAAGGAAAAACCAGTACCAGCCACTGCAAAAACAAACCAAAATGTAAATACTGTCGACCCTATGAAGAAACCACATCAACCAATGGGCAAAATAACCAATTAGCATCATAATAACAGGAACAAATTCACACATAACAATATTAACCTTAAATGTAAATGAGCTAAATGCCCCAATTAAAGGCACAGACTGAAAAATTGGATAGAGTCAAGAACCATCAGTGTGCTGTATTCAGGATACCCATCCCACCTGCAAAGACACACACAGGCTCAAAATAAAAAGATGGAGGAAGATTTACCAAGCAAATGGAAAGAAAAAAAATCAGGGGTTGCAATCCTAGTCTCTGATAAAACAGACTTTAAACCAACAAAGATCACAAGAGACAAAGATGGGCAATACATAATGGTAAAGGGATTGATGCAACAAGAAGAGCTAACTATCCTAAATATATATGCACCCAATACAGGATCACCCAGATTCATAAAGCAAGTTCTTAGAGACTTACAAAGAGATTTAGACACCCACACAATAACAATAGAAGACTTTAACACACCACTGTCAATATTAGACAGATCAATGAGACAGAAAATTAACAAGGATATTCAGGACTTGAACTCAGCTCTGGACCAAGTGGACCTAATAGAAATCTACAGAACTCTCCACCCCAAATCAACAGAATATACATTCTTCTCAGCACTGCACTGCACTTATTCTAAAACTGACCACATAATTGGATATAAAAGATTCCTCAGCAAATGCAAAAGAATGGAAATCATAACAAACTGTCTCTCAGACTACAGAACAATCAAATTAGAACTCAGAATTAAGAAACTCACTCAAAACCACACAACTACGTGGAAGCTGAACAACCTGCTCCTGAATGATTACTGGGTAAATAACAAAATTAAGGCAGAAATAAATAAGTTCTTTGAAATCAATGAGAACAAAGACACAACGTACCAGAATCCCTGGGACACATCTAAAGCAGCGTTTAGAGGGAAATTAATAGCACCAAATGCCCACAGGAGAAAGCAAAGAAAGATCTAAAATCAACACCCTAACAATTAAAAGAAGTAGAGAAGCAAGAGCAAACAAATTCAAAACCTAACAGAAGATAATAAATAACTAAGATCAGAGCAGAACTGATGGAGATAGAGTCATGAAAAACCCTTCAAACACATCAATGAATACAGGAGCTGGTTTTTTGAAAAGATTAAGAAAATAGATAGACCCTTATCCAAACGAATAAAGAAAAGAGAGAAGAATCAAATAGATGCAATAAAAAATGATAAAGGGGATATCACCACTGATCCCACAGAAATACAAATTACCATCAGTGAATACTATGAACACCTCTACACAAATAAACTAGAAAATCTATAAGAAATGGATAAATTCCTGGACACATACACCCTCCCAAGGCTAAACCAGGAAGAAGTCAAACCCCTGAATAGACCAATAACAAGTTCTGAAATTGAGGCAGTAATTAATAGCTTACCAACCAAAAAAAAAAAAAGCCCAGGACATGACAGACTCACAGCCGAATTCTACCACGGGTACAAAGAGGAGCTGGTAACCATTTATTCTGAAACTATTCCAAACAATAGAAAAAGAGAGACTCCTCTCTAACTCATTTTGTGAGGACAGCATCATCCTGATACAAAAACCTGGCAGATACAACAAAAAAAGAAAATTTCAGGCCAATATGAACATTGATGTGAAAATCCTCAATATAATACTGGCAAAACAAATCCAGCAGCACATCAAAAAGCTTATTCACTGCAATCAAGTGAGTTTCATCCCCGGAATGCAAGGCTGGTTCAACATATGCAAATCAGTAAACATAATCCATCACATAAACAGAACCAGTGACCAAAACCACATGATTATTTCAATAGATGCAGCAAAGACCAAAGGCCTTCAATAAAATTCAACATTCCTTCATGCTAAAAACACTCAATAAACTAGATATTGAAGGAACATATCTCAAAATAACAAGAGCTATTTATGACAAACCCACAGACAATATCATACTGAATGGCCAAAAGCTGGAAGCATTCCCTTTGAAATCCGGCACAAGACAAGGATGCCCTCTCTTACCACTCCTATTCAACATAGTATTGGAAGTTCTGGCCAGGGCAATCAGGCAAGAGAAAGAAATAAAGGGTATTCAAATAGGAAGAGAGGAAGTCAAATTGTCCCCATTTGCAGATGCCATGATTGCATATTTTGAAAATCCCCTCTTCTCATACCAAGAACTACTTAAGCTGATAAGCAACTTCAGCAGTCTCAGGATACAAAATCAATGTGCAAAAATCACAAGCATTCCTATACACCAATAATAGACAAACAGAGAGTCAAATCACAAGCAAACTCCCATTCAAAATTACTACAAAAAGAATAGAATACCAAGAAATACAACTTACAAGGGATGTGAAGGACCTCTTCAAGGAGAACTATAAACCACTGCTGAAAGAAATAAAAGAAGAAACAAACTAGTGGAAAAACATTCCATGCTTCTGGATAGGAAGAACCAATATCGTGAAAATGGCCATACTGCCCAAAGAAATTTATAGATTCAATGCTATTTGCAGTAAGCTACCATTGACTTTCTTCACAGATTAGAAAAAACTACTTTTAATTTTATATGGAACCAAAAAAGGGCCTGTGTAGCCAAGAAAATCCTAAGCAAAAAGAACAAAGCTGGAGGCATCACGCTACCTGGCTTCAAACTACACTACAAGGCTAGAGTAACCAAAACAGTATGGCACTGGTACTAAAACAGATGTACAGACCTATGCACAAAACAGAGGTCTCAGAAATAATGCCACACATCTACAACCATCTGATCTTTGACAAACCTGACAAAAACAAGCAATAGGGGAAGGATTCCCTATTTAATAAATGGTGTTGGGAAAAATTGGCTATCCATATGCAGAAAACTGAAACTGGACCACTTCTTTATACCTTATACAAAAAAAAAAAAGCTCAAAATGAATTAAGGATTTAAACATAAGACCTAAAACCATAAAAACCCTAGAAGAAAACAAAGGCAATACCATTTAGGACATAGGGATGGGCAAAGACTTCATGACCAAAACACCAAAAGCAATTGCAACAAAAGCCAAAATTGACAAATGGAATCTAATTACATGAAAGAGCTTTGGCACAACAAAATAAACTATCCTGAGAGTGAACAGGCAACCAACAGAAAGGTAGAAAATTTTTGCAATGTATCAATCTGACAAAGGTCTAATGTCCAGAATCTACAAGGAACTTAAACAAGTTTACAGGAAAAAAACAACCCCATCAGAAAGTGAGTGAAGGATATGAACAGACACTTCTCAAAAGAAGACACTCATGTGGCCAACAAACATGAAAAAAAACTCATCATCACTGGTCATTACAGAAATGCAAATCAAAACCACAGTGAGATACCATCTCATGCCAATTAGAATAGTGATCATTAAAAAGTCAGGAAACAACAGATGCTGGAGAGGATGTGGAGAAATAGGAAGGCTTTTACATGCTCAGTGGCAGTGTAAATTAGTTCAACCATTGTGGAAGACAGTGTGGAGATTCCTCAAGGATCTGGAATCAGAAATACCATTTGACCCAGCAATGCCATTACTGGGTATATACCCAAAAGATTATAAATCATTCTACTATAAAGACATGTGCACACGTATGTTTATTGCAGCACTATTTACAATAGCAAAGACTTGGAACCTACCCAAATGCCCATCAATGTTAGACTGGATAAAGAAAATGTGGCACATATATACCATGGAATATTATGCAGTAATAAAAAAGAATAAGTTCATGTCCTTTGCAGGGACATGAATGAAGCTGGCAACCATCATTCTCATCAAACTAACACAGGAACAGAAAACCAAACACCACATGTTCTTACTCATAAGTGAGAGTTGAACAATGAGAACACATGGGCACAGGAAGGGGAACATCACACACCGGGGCCTGTCAGGGATTGGGAGGCAAGGGGAGGGGAAGCAATAGGAGAAATACCTAATGTAGGTGATAGGCTGATGGGTGCAGCAAAGCACCATGGCACATGTATACCTATGTAACAAACCTGCACATTCTGCACAGGTATCCCATGACTTAAAGTATAATTTTTTTAAAAAGGCAAAACCTAAAGAGACACCTCATTAAAGGAGATCTAAGAGCTTTAAAAATATCAAACAGTTTTGAAATTATTAATCATTAGGGAAATCCAAATAAAATTCATTATGTGATACCAATGTAAACCAAATAAAATGACTAAATTTTAAAGACTGACGGTACAAAATAATAGCAAAGATAACAAACAATTAGAACTCTCATGTATTATCAAAATTTTACAGGCACTTTGGAAAAGAATTAGTCAGTTTCATATAAAATAGAACATACAATTCCATTCCTATATATTTACTAGTTTTGTCTAGCTTTTGTCTCTAGTTTCAAGGAAGGAGTCTCTAAATCCTGAGAATGTCCTAGTGGCAGGATTATCTTTGTTATTCAGGGTAGGAACCTCAGACCACACTTCTTGGGATTATGCTAATGAAGTGACTTTTTGTGGGCCCTAGATGGTTGCACAATAGGGGCTATTTATGCTGGAAAGACCAACCATGTGATCAGAGCTTTCAAGGTTTAGAGCTATGTGATACAAGCTCAAAATCCTAACTTCTAGGGATGAAGGGAGCCTGAAGATTGAATTCAATTATATATCCAAGGATTCAGTCAATCACGCCTACTTACTGAAACCCCACTAAAAATTCTGAACACCTGAAGCTCACATGTCACCTGGACACCTGAAATTACCATCAATGGAAAGTTCATGTTTGGGACCTTTCCAGACCTTGCCTAATATGTTTTTTCCTTGGCTTGTTCTAACTCATATCCTTTTGCTATAATAAAAGTGTAAGTATAGTGACTTCTTGAGTTCTGTGAGTCATTCTACATAATTATTCAACCTGAGGGGGTAGTAGTAGAAACCCTAAATTTGTATTCAGTTGGTCAAAAGTGTAGGTAAACCACACTTTTGGGGAATCCTCTAATTTGTTCCTAAAGTGAGTTCAGTCTTGTCAAGGACTGTGCCCTTAATCTGTGAAGTTTGACCCGATTCTGGGTAGTTAGTGTCAAAATTGCATTAGACTTAAGAAAAATTAAAAACATATTCACATAAGACATTACCTGGATGTTCATAGCAGCTGTATATAAAATGACCCAAAACTGTGAATAACCTAAATATCCATATATAATGGAAGAATTTTTAAATAGTGGTATATCTATTCAATGCAATATTACCAGGTAGCAAAAGTCAATTGATTATTGATATATGGGACAAATTAACAGATTTCAAAGGCATTGTACCAAATAAAATAAGCTAGACAGAAGATGAATATTTTCTGATTTGATTTATATGAATTCTAATGATAGCAGTAGATCATTAGTTACCAGGAGCTAGGAATAGAGGAAGGATATTTATTTGTAAAGAGGATTGAGGGAACTTTGTGGAATGCTGGAAATACTTTATGTCATAACTGGTGTGATGGTTGTAAGGCTTCATACACTATCTTGGTTCCAATGTCACGCAAGGTATAATAAACAATACCAGTCTCATAATGTCGATATAACTCTAAAGAAAACTATTAAATTTATTTCTTTGGAGGTTATGTAGATAGGTTTATTGTATGAAAATTCATCAGAATGTATCTTGATTATTAGTCCAATTTTTGGTTTATATTTTTGATATATGCTCTATTTCATTAAAGTAGTTCATGTTTTTAAAATGTTATTTATTGTTTTTCCCTTAGTAGTGCTTTAGAGTTTCCTTTTTGTAGATGTTACATGTTTCTTCTTAAGTGTATTTCTAGCCATTGTATAGTTTTCCTGATATTTAACAGAAACTCCTTCATTATATTTTTCTACTTTATATTTGACATGTGTAAAACTGTTAAAAAAATTTTGAAATTAACTATTTTCCTGAATTGTCTATTTCTAGTCTTCCCAACTAGAAATTTTTAGGTTTTACATCTATGCTACCAAATTAATGGTAAATAATGATAATTTACTTGGCTTTTTAACATATGTTTATGGTTCTTGTTTCCCTTTTCTTATCAATTGTACTATTTCAAAGTTTTCGGACTATGAAAATTGGTAGTAGTAATATCTTACACTCTTCTCAACCTTCTTACTTGAATGAGAATTCTTCCAGTACTCAAATCTGAAATATGATGTTGGTAAGTTTAAAATGTACATTTGTTGGGTTAAAGAATAATCTTTTTCTTGTATTTTAATAAGATTATAAAATCAGAAATATGTATTGGATATTATCAAATTCATTTATTGCAAAATCTTATGATTTTCCTCTTTGGGTAAATTATTATTTTGTATTATTATAATTGATATTTGTAGTGATCCATCTTTAAATTCCTGAATAAATTTCATTTGGTATTAGTATATTAATATTCTGTAGGATTAAAATTGAAAGTTTTGATCGGGTGTAGTGGCTCACACCTGTAATCCCAGTTCTTTGGGAGGCCAAGACAGGTGGATCACTTGAGGTCAGGAGTTCAAGACCAGCCTGGCCAACATGGTGGAACCCTGTCTCTACTAAAATACAAAAAAATTAGCTGGCTGTGGGGGCACATGCCTGTAATCTCAGCTACTTGGGAGGCTGAGGCGGGAGAATCCCTTGAACCTGAGAGGTAGAGGTTGCAGTGAGCTGAGATCGTGCCACTGAACTCCAGCCTGGATGACAGACTAAGACTCCATCTCAAAAAATAAAAAAGTATTTTGTTTATTTTGTTTACCATTTAAGCATCTTTAATCTGTAGTTTCTTTATTCTATAATTTCTTAACCAAATTCAGAATGCTGCCAATTTCTTAGTCATAAAAATAAGTGGGACTTTTATTTTGTTCTCCATGTTTTACTAACACTGGCAATATCTGGTCTTTGAGGGTTTAAAATAACTTTCCCATGAAAGCTTTGGATCTCAAACTCAACTGATTAGATGAGAGGTTTAGAAATTGTGTTCTTTTGGGGAACCAGCTCCATCATGTTGGTTCTGAGGGATCAGAAGTCAATGGGTTGACTTTACTGGAGAGCAAATTTTAACTCAACCTATGATACCCTCTTTACAATTAAAATAGTCTTAAAATGGTAAGAGAATTTTACAGAGCAGGGCATAAAAGAAATTTATGCCTTCCTGGACAAACGAAGTTGAATGCTAGAGCTTTTATCTAAACTCCTTTTTCTTGTATCTCATTCAGTACCATTCAAATGCCATCCTCATTCACAACTTTTTAGTGACAGGGCTTCAAAGAACACACTGTCTCTCAGGGCCTCATTCTCCAAGGCCACAGCAGGCCCTGAGTCATTCTCACCATGAGTGTAGCCCACAGATATGTTCCGTGAAGAGAAACCAAAGAGCTCAGCATAGCAAATGTTCACCCACGGGCAAGAAACAAGCCCCAAACCACAGAATTAAGCTGCAGGTTGTAGAGGCCAGAGGAAAAGTTCACCTGGGTGCCAACATTGAAGGTCTGCTGGAGCAGATGGAAATGGGAGTATCAGAACAGAACTTCAACACAGCTCTATCAGAGAAAAAATAAAATGCAGAGATCAACAAAGTCCCATTCAAACTTATGTTAAAAATGTAAAATGCTATTAATTGAATTCATTGTACATTTGGCTCCCAATAGATCACATGTTGGTCCTTAATCCTGTTAAAAGATAAACTGAGGCACATTACAAGTTTAACAAATGTGAACATTCAGCAGTTCATGAATTGGCAGCAACAGACTGCAAGTAATTCAGCACTCCACTAAGAAGGAGAGAGGGAAACATTATAAGGTCTTTACAGAACCAAGACAAGGAAAGTATTTGACTGGCCAAAGAAGATGGTCCCTAGTTAAAAGTTAGCAATTTCTGATTGGTTAAGTGTAAGTCTCACTTTACTGTTTACATTGAATTCGGTTTTTGTTTACTTAAGTAGGAACCCAAGCCACTGGAGCCATCTCAGCCTGATGGCCTTTCAATTAATCATTTTAACAATACAGAATGTTTCATATAATACCAATATAAAATAATAGTTATACAATGCAGCTGCTAAAATGTATTGAAGAGCAGTCATAACTGATGATAACACATTTAGAATTCAGCAACTCATAGGAGAACACGTTACTTTACTTTCTCATTGGGTTCACTTCCTGTCCATTCAGTATCATCTTAGATGGAAAACTGAAAATTATTTCTTACTTGGTCTGACTCTTTTTCCACTTTCTTTTCTGCCTCCTTCTCTTTCAGCTCCCAGGCTTCATCCTGCTTCAGCTCCTGTCATCCTGTGCTGTGGAATTCCTAAACCTCTTTGAGCCCTGCAACAATCTGATTTTCACTCTGTTCTAGGAGGGCTCCATTCTTCAGTGTGGAGCACATGTAAGTGTCTATTTTTGACTAAAAGAGATTACCTCTCATAGCAAAACCTTGTTATGAAGAGGACAAAAAGTCCTCTTCACTAGTGATGAGGATGGACAAATATGAAGGCTACCTCTTTCTGCAATAATAGCATGTAACACCCCACCCTACTTTGGTTATCCTTGGCATTTGCTACTTTGAATTTTTTCTACGCACAGTGATCATGAGGCAAATACTTTAACTAGAATGACACAGTCAGATTAAAAAAAGAAAAAAGAGGACAATGGCACACATAGAACTCACCTCAAAGTTACTATGTCAACCACACCTTTAAGTACAATTTTAAAAACGGTTCTGTCACCATTTTCACCCACTCTGTGACAGCTACTAAATACACCATCGTTATAAGATGAGAGAAAAGGGATAAAAGCCATAGCAATAACTTTTTCTTTTTTAAAAATATAATCAAACAATTGGGAGATATATAGATTAGTCTTCTGCATGCATATTTCTTTCAAGTACAACATTAACGAATAGCATTGCTTATCTACATATAAGTTAAAATCCAAAAGCATTTATTAGCCTCTCATTCTTCCTCTGGTACCTTCTCCAACTAGATTTCTAATTTAATTTATAGTTTAGTAATTATTACCTTGTTTCTTTTATGAAATTTCTTCCTTCACTGGTCAAAAAAAAAAATCAGAAACTAAAGATTTTGTACATAGAAATAGTTGGAGAGGTATACCATATACTACTAAGAACTCTACTGGGATTATTACTTCAGTAGTGGGAGAAAAATAAAAACAAACCACTGTTATAATTTCCCTTTGAGCCCCCAACATTATATATTTTGTATTCAGGGGCACTATCCCATTTATTCAATAGTTATAATTCATTGACTAAGAAGATAAAATCCACTAAAAATGAGTAAAAATTAATGTTAAAAACTGGTCAAGAAGTTTGACGGTCTCTGACTTTGGAAATTCTTTTTCTATGTGAATGCTCTGTCTTAATATTATGTATTAACATGAAAGTAGAGAGCAATCAAATACAAATCTATTTCATGGCAGGACTACCGGTACAATAAAATTTAATGGCTATCTTTAAAGGTTTTGGTATGAGTCATTCTGGAAAAAAATATTTCAATTTACTTTTCAAGCTTCTGCCTAAAAGACAGAGAGGAAAACTCACTCTGTCCTCAAAAATCAAGGAAAGTAGTTTAGTAGGCAGAGTACTTGTCATTTGACCCAAAAAACCTCATTTTTTTTTTTTTTTTTTTTTTTTTTACCAGAGTCAAGATAGAAAAAGATCAATTCAGTCTTCTAAAGAAGCAATGACTCAGAAGAGCAATCACATCAGGACAGGGCCTGCTGTTCAAACTGCTTAGATTTTACAAGGTGCTATTAGGTATACTTAAAGTTGATTGGCCTGTAAATTGGAAAAAAAAAAAAAAATCCCTTGTGGTATTTCAACAAAAGAAGATATTTCTGTGAGTTTTACATGGCTGTCTCTTGGAGAGAGTGGTGAGGAAATCGCACTTCGGTTCTGTTTCTTCATTCTCTTTTCTATTAGTAGTTTTAGCTCTGTGAGTTTCCTTCTTCAACTAGGAAAAGATAATTGGATTTATCATTTACTAGCTCTAATTTTTAAAAAGACCTATAAATCAAGGTCCTCTTTTCATTGTGCCCACTGTTTAATAGATCTTTTCTATATACAACTGAAGTTTTTGTTTGTTTGTTTGTTTTTGTTTTTGTTTTTGTTTTTGTTTTTTTGCTGAAATGTATATGACATGTTTCTTCCACTCAGGTTAAATATTCTGCTCTCCGGGATAAATGGCAAAATGTAATACTGCAATCAAGCATTATTAACCCTGAGTGTGTTTTAGTTATACTATAATTAAAATGTATATGTATCAAAAATATTAATAAGAGCTCACATTCTGGGAGATTAAATAATGTGTTTGGATGTGATTTGTAGTTGTTTGTTTAATAGAAAAATAAATTTATAGCTTACTTTTAGAGATTTTTAGGCAAATAGTATAAGGTGGAGATATACATTTCAGGCTTTGAAATAGAAAGACTGAGATTAGAATCTCAATTTTACCATTATTAGCCTAAGTCTTTTCATTTTCAAAATAGAGATAATACGAATATTAGATTGTTGAAATTGATGAACTAACAAATGTAAATTGTAAACAATTGATGAAGTGACACATGTAAAATGTAAAAAGATGAACATCAATTGTAAAAAGTTGGTACAATAAAAAACGTAAAAAAAATGAACTAACATAGTGGTTTACGTGTAGGAGTTTCAGTAAATGCTATTATAATCAAAGCAAGCTGTCAGAGACCATAATTGCTTTTATCTCAACAGAGCAAAACATCAACTGCTAGAGCTCTCAGATTCTTCCAAGATCTATCCTGTGCAATTTTCAGCAGTTTGCAACCCAGTCACAGGCTTCTTTTTTCATTGGACATTAGAGTCCATTCAGATCTCAACTTGCACAGGACCACACACCCCCTGCAATGATGCCTGAGCAAAATTTCTACTAGCCTCAGCAACCTTACACCAATGCTATCCTCAAGCATTGAACAGTTCTCTGGACACCTGCAGCGAAGGTACTTTTCAGCAGTTCTGGTTGAAAATCATTTTAACATTTCCATTATTTCAGGATTTTGTCTGGTTATTATCTCAGTGCCTCTCCTATCATGGTATTCTTATTTTTCAAGTCCTTGACTCAATTACTTCCTTCCAAGTATTTCCATGGCACTGACTGAAAATGCATGCATTTCTATTTTCCTTTTGACTACCATTTATCAATTTCCTGGAGTCTCATTTATATTTATTGAAATATATGAATCGTGTTTGATAATTTGTCTCACTTACATGATATCATGCAATTTGGAAGTAGAGATCATAAACTAGTTTTTAAGGATCCATCATCCTGTGTACTTTCCATTTCCACCTAGATGACCTACTTGATAAAACGACTTTACTATTTCTTGAAGTCTACTAACTCCATTCAACTTCACCCATGTCTGCAGACAAACTGGAACCCAGATTTTCTTATTATCTTTTCCTAGCATTCTTTCTACTTCACAATGTTGCCTGTCTCCAAAAGTAGTGGAGTGATATGTGTTAGGCAACCAGTTCTGTTTCTGGCATGTTAAACAGCAGCTAAAAATAAACTATAGTCAATTTTTCCCTCCAGTCTCAATTTTGGTAGGTGAAGATATTCTTCCATATAACCTTAAATTATACATTTAAATGATGCTATTCGGAATGTCATATGTCATGTAGGAAATTGTAAACTTGCCATTAAAAATAATAGACTATACTCAAAACCAAATAATTATTAACCATTCATGCATATCATGCTTATGTCTGTTTCTTATCTTCTGTGAAAATAACTTCTTTAGTTTTCAAAATATGTGATTATGCAAAAGTTTCAAGCAAAACTTTCATATTTACCTTCAACAAATAGATGCTTGTACTGAGTCATTCTGAGGGATTAAATAATGTTTGGATGTGATTTGTAGCTGTTTGTTTACTTCAATCGAAAAAATAATTTATCACTTTTGCTTTTAGAATCAAAGTTAGAAATATCCTTTAAAGTTCATCTAGACCAGTTCAGTGTTCTAAAACCGTGACAAGATGGTCTTTAAAATGAAGATCTGTACCAGTGGCAATAGCCTGCTTCCTCCCCAAATCTTTCAGTATAAGACTGCAAAGAGCATTAGTAGAAAGGAAAATACCTAATTTCTACTCTCTGATGTAATCTTCATCTTTATGTGAAGAGCACAAAGATGGCTTAGTGTTGCCACAAGAGTGTTCCCATCATATCTCTCAAGGGATGATAAACGTCAGTGGTACTCACCCCAAATTCTCTTATTTTTGGCTTCCTTCATAAATCAAAACTGAAACAGTATTGATGTGGTATTATAAAAGAAAATATATAAACTAGGGAAAATATTAGCAAATTGGAAAGTCCCAGCATATTGCAATATGTTTAAATGCCTCACCAGAGGCTTATCTGGAATTCATGTTATTATGATTTGCTTTTATGCTCTTGTTTTCTATTCATCACCTATTGATCAATTGACATTTCGCAGTCATTGAAAGGCCTTGCTCCTGCTCATGCTCGAAGCATGAGAAGAAAACAAACAGCAATTCACCATTCTTCTAGTTTTTCTACCTAATAGAAGGTAATGGGTTTTTCTAGAAAATTGGTTTTTGCTTGCTAACTATCTACTTCGATGCCGTGAGTTTTTTTTTTTTTTTTTAATCGTTAAGGCTCATATAATTGTATATTCAGTAGGATAAAAGAAAATTGAATGCTTTTGACAGACTTCTAAGGACATGAACTCAGGGATATTATTGATGTTTTCAGCTTTGCCATACCCCTGATCCCTCTGTACCTTGTACACGCTTTTGACATTTTTAATGACCACTAAAATCTCTTCAAATACAGTATATTCCTAATATGTATATTCCAATACATTTGGGTTTTTAATGGCTATTGAAATACTGCATGTTGATGCAGGCAATAAAAGTCAAATGGGCATTTTTTTTCTCATGGTTTAATAATAGTGAAACAAGAAGTTACCACTATAATTTTAATTGTTTAAAGCTACAGATTGCATGTCTTACATTCCACTTAGGCAGTCAACATTTGTAGAAACTATTAAAGTCCCTGCTATAGTGAATTGTTAACTTTGAATATATATAAGGAGAAATAAAATATCCAGTGAAAACACATACAAGGATAACTCTTGGCTGTCTTTCTGCCCTGTTCACATCTTCCTTAACACCTAAGAAAGGAAAGTAAGCTATATGGGATTTGTGTCCCTGTAGGGAAAGCATGAAGAAAAATGATCTCTCAGTCTCCAAGAGATAAAATGATGTTTGAGAGAAAATATATAAAAGTCTCTCTAATACCTCAAAGTAATTGAGCAAATTTTTCTTACTTTTCTTCTCCTTTAGTTCAGATTTTTTGAAAGAAAAGTTAATCAAACTTGAAATTATATAGTGAAAAGCAATTATGTTTCTCACTTAAATGATTTTAGCTACTACAAATTCATCGTTACCTCTAGTATGTATCACTGCACTGACATTCCCACCAGATGGCAATGTTAAGACTAATGTTATTGTTTGATCTATTATAGGTATGCATCTATATTGGAGAAATGATTGCTAAACAAACGAGGTATTTTTTAATAAAATTTGTTTCATTCTCCCTTTTTTCTTTGTTGAATTTATACATGTTTATATCTTTTTTAAATTAAGTTTGGCATTGACATCAAAGAAAGTAATGGTTATTATTCAAAGAAAGCCACTTCGTAATATCATTGTTACCAGTGGTTAGAAAAGCCTCTTTTGAAGTAACTGACTCTTGAAAACCTTAGGAAGCACTTAATACAAAATAAGATTTATGTACAGTCCTGTAACACATAATAAAATAAAAACACAGGAGCTAATTAGAGATTGCTTATTAAGAATACCAGAAACAAGGAAATGTGAAAAATTATCTGCAAGAACTATGTTCCCAAGACTTGAATACTATTAAGAAAGTGAAATGGTTAAAAAATAAAATAAAATAAACTTATATAAAACAAAAGTGATAAAAACTACCATAAAAGAAAAACAAAGAGAATCAGTTAGTCAAGTCTTTTCTACCTTAAGTTTATTTCTCTGGCCACCAGAAGAGTTCCCCTGCAAAATGATTATGATTTCTGTTTGTTTTGGTATTTAGTAAGCAACTGTTCCCAAGATAAGATTATTATTTACACCAGTACTTCTTAAAGTGTGGGTCTGCGGGATGGTGTTGCTCCACAAATTATGTGTTACCAGTCAGAAACAAAGTCAGTTATAAATTTAGAACAAGCAGTCATAGCAATTTGGCAGTGTAACTTTGTTGAATTTGAGAATAAAAAAACTAGGATTTATATTTTGTATTTCTCTGTTTTTTTTTTTTTCCATTTTTCTAGTAATTTATTTTTAAATTATTTTACAAAAGCATTAATCCAGAATGGATTGGAAAGAGGCAGGGGAAACTAGCGCTTTACATGGATGACTTTAAAAACACTGGTTTATCCCTTACATTGATATCTTTAGAATGATTACAGATTTTTATTCTTTGCACAATCATGCCTATGAAGCAGGAGCTCATTCTTTTGGATGCCACAACTTTTCCTTTCCACTGATCCAATAACATTGGGCAAAAAAGCAGTGAGGTTATATTTCATACTGAAGTCATACAGCTGACGGTGAGATTTTTGTGTCTATTAGCCTACGTCATTTTCATTTCCTGGTCCCTGAAAATCAAGCTTCCTTAATGTTGAGAATGGACTGAAGTCACATTGCATTATAGTGTGATATACCTGAGATGTAACCGCCTAGAAACTTTTAGTAAGCCTCTACTCAATATTACACAATGTCTCAGTCTTCAAAATAAGTTCAAAACCCTGTTTAGAACGAAGATAAATCCACTGGAAGCAATTACTAGTATTGCTGTTATTTGAGACAGGGTCTTGCTCTGTCACCAAGGCTGGAGTGCAGTGTACCATCTCGATTCACTGCAACCTCCACCTCCTGGGCTCAAGTGATCCTCCTACCTTAGCCTCCTGAATAGCTGGGACTAGAGGCGTGTGCCACCACACCTGGCTAATTTTTGAATTTAACTGTAGAGATGAGGTCCTACTATGTTGCTGAGGCTGCTCTGGAACTCCTAAACTCAAGCCATCTGCCCACCTCACCTCCCAAAGTGCTGGAATTGCAGGCGTGAGCCACCACACTCAGCCTAGAAAAAAATTAAACAATAGAGATGCCACAGTTAAGTGCTAAAGTGTGTGCTGCAGACTGTAAGTAGGAAGGGAATAGAAGGGAAAAGGAAACCAAGTACTAACCACGAATTTACATGAATGTAAGTTAATGGATATGATGTCCAGCCTGATGGTTAGCACATGGCAGATACTCAACACTATTTTTGTTTTGTTTGTTTTTAAAAAGGGCTTGATCAGGGCTGTCTTTGAAAGGATGAGTATAATTCATAAAGAAAAAAATGAAAATTCCGTATAAAAAGATTGTGCATTTGTGATGATGATCCTCATGATGCTCTGAGCTTTCATACAGGGGAACAGAGAGGAACAAAGCTGGGAATGAAGACTGAGTTCCATAGATGATATTTTGTTTACGGTGATCTATAACCTCTGATCTCCAAAACAAAAATTCACAACCACCTCTATGATTAAACTATTATGCTTATTTCAATATTCCCCTGTCTTTGCAACAAACTTATTTAGCTTGTGACATAGAATAAGATACAGCAATAATTCCCATTCTCCTTGAATGGGAAAGGGTAAAAATGTGTTGTTGTTGTTTTCAAAAATAAAACGACTGATGTAAGTGATGACACAAGTAACCTAATCATTTGTTTCCTTCCAGTTCGTTTAACCAAAGTGGAAATTATGAAAGGGAACACAAATAGTAATCATTATTTCCTGTATTTCAGCCTTCCTCAGCTTCTGTCTGTACGTTAGCAAAGTTTTAAGGGTTTCTATACTTTCATCTTTTTCCTCGCTTTGTAATTTGAGCCTGATTGCTCCCTCTCTGCTATGGAAGAAAGCATATTCTACAATGGTTTTAAAAACATGGTAAACGTATCATTCTATATAAAAACAATTTGAATAATTAAAAAAGAGGTCTATTTTATTTCCATTTCTCCTTCCTTTTCGTTTCTGCAGCACAGATCATGCCTTTGTAGCTGACTTATTTTCCACAGGTAAACCTGGCCAGGCTTTGGCACCATAGAAGAGAGTTTCCTTTAAAAGCTGTCAGGCGTTTCCCTGACAAATATATGCTTGTAATTGGATCTCTCTGCTTTAGTAATAGTGATTCCAGATGGCTGCTTCTAGAGGAAGCAAGAGTTTCCGTCTCCACAATGCTGTGGTAACAGAGCCCTTCCCCCAGCGGCTCTTAAGTGGAAGAACTGTGTGTTTTGAACTTCCTGATTGATCAAGTATTATAAGTTTTAGACAGGCTCCTTTGTGAGAGAACTGTAGTTGAAGCTCTTACTGCTGCAAAGATGCCCATGAGGAAAACACAAACTGAACTTTTCTCTCAGCACCAGTTAACAATCAGGGATTGTTAACTGTTGGTCTCTTCTGCATCTATAGCCGAATATAAATAACATTCATGAAGTTCAAGTCCTGAAGTTCAACACATGGTATTCTAAAGGATGTTAGGTAAAGTTGTCAAATGCATAAACAGATTAACAGCAAAGGAAGTGTGCGTTGGAGATTAAAGCTCAAGCATAAACTTGGTATCAGTTCTTGTCATCTCCTAAACTATTGCATAGAAAACACTCTTTCCAAAAGAATTTAATTTAAGTCTTAGAAAAAGCTTAGAAGGCTGGAAAAGCAAGTATTTTACATCTATTTTATAGATGATGAAACTGAGGCTGAAAATTAAAGCGATAGAGCCAGGATAAATGTGCATCTATATATTCCTATTTCAAGTCTCCTTCCTAAACACCAGGCTGCTGCATTACATCAGCATCAGGGGAGGGATGAGCAGTGAAAAAAAAGTTCTGGTAAAAACAATGATGAAAAAAATAATAATGATATTAAAGTCACAGGTAGTTCTTCGTGCATTACATTTGATGGTCTAAAACTTCCAGTTTCTTTCTTTCCTTTTTTTTTTTTTTTTTTCTTTTTTGGAGACAGAGTCTCACTCTGTTGCCCAGGCTGGAGTGCAGTGGTGCCATCTCGGCTCATTGCAAGCTCCGCCTCCTGGGTTCACGCCATTCTCCTGCCTCGGCCTCCTGAGTAGCTGGGGCTACAGGTGCCTGCCACCTCGCCCAGCTAATTTTTTGTATTTTTAGTAGAGACGGGGTTTCACCATGTTAGCCAGGATGGTCTCGATCTCCTGACCTCATGATCCGCCCTCCTCGGCCTCCCAAAATGCTGGGATTACAGACATGTCCCACCGCGCCCAGCCCGAAGACCTATTCTTAAAACCCACCCCTTGGCCAGGCGCGGTCACTCAGGCCTGTAATCCCAGCACTTAGGGAGGCCATAGCGGGTGGATAACCTGAGGTCAGGAGTTCCAGACCAGCCTGACCAACATGGTGAAACCCCGTCTCTACTAAAAATACAAAAATTAGCCAGGCATGATGGCGTGTGCCTGTAATCCCAGCTACTCAGGAGGCTGAGGCAGGAGAATCACTTGAACCTGGGAGGTGGAGGTTGCAGTGAGCCAAGATTGCACCATTGTACTCCAGCCTGAGTGTCACAGTGAGACTCTGTCTCAAATAAAAAAAAAAAAAAAAAAAAAGAAAGAAAGAAAGAAAAAAAGAAAGAAACCCCACCATCTTTTATTATTTATGACTATCTTAATTTGGTTCCTGCAAAAGCAGGCTCTTAGACAAAATTTTGGGTGCAAGTAGTTTATTTGAGGAAAGTCCAATGAGAGGGTACAGAAGTAAAGCAGAGAAGAGAAGAGGACCAATAAAGAGTGCATCAATAAATGGAGATACCCATTGTCTGTGAGAAGTTCTGCATGGAGGGACCCTATGAAACAGTGTATAAAACAAAACAGAATTTTCTCGCTAAGGAGAGAGGAAACTGGAATGTTATACACGGGCTCTTGTTTCTCATTGCCTGAAGGTTACTCATGGAGCATTAACTCCCTGGCATTTCTGGTCTGACTCCTCTGTACAGACCAAGCAGGCTCAAAGGATATACAAAACTTTTACACAGAGAGAGATATAGAAAGCCATAGTGGATGGCAGAAACTTCAAAGAAATAAGGGAATACAGACAGGGTACCAATAGCATTTGCTAAAATTACCTGCAAGGAAGTTGACACTAAAGGGTGCTTTGATGAATGTGAAATATATTACAACAGTGAGTCAGAGAAGTTGACTTTTCTGTTTCCTTAAATATTCATTATGAGAGAGAGAGAGAGAGAGAGTGTGTGTGTGTGTGTGTTTGTGTGTGATGTTTAATATCATGTGTCAACTTGACTGGGCTAAAGGTTGCCCAAATAGCTAGTAAAACATTATTTCTTGATGTGTCTTGTGAGAGTGTTTCTAGAATAATGTTTGAATCAATAGACTAAGTAAAGAAGACTGCTCTCACCCATGAAGATGGGCTTCGCTTAATTTATTGAGGGCCCCAGTAGAACAAAAAGATGGAGCAAGGGATAATTTGCTCTCACTGATTGCTGTAGGGTATCTATCTTCTCCTGCCCTAGGCCTTCTTGCTCCTTGTTCTTGCGCCTTCAGGTTTGAACTGGGACTTATACCAATGACTCCCTGCTTAGACTAGAACTGTATCACCATCTTTCCTAAGCCCCGAGCTTTCAGACAGCAGATCATTGGCCTTCTTAGCTTCCACGATCAAGTGAGCTAATCTTTCATAATAAATCTTTCTATATGTGTGCGTATATTCTATTGGTTTTGTTTAGTCTCTAGAGAACTCTGACTAATACAGCATGTATTTGTGTGTGTGTGTGTTTGTATTACTTCCTTCAGTCAGATTTTATCCTTCCACATCTTTTCAACGCAGAGTTGTTTCAGTGGTCCAAAATTTTATTTATGAAAGGTTGAATTTTTTTTTCTATGATCTGAAACTATAATATTCTAAAAAAAGCTTTTTTGAGACGGAGTCTCACTCTGTCACCCAAGTTGTAGTGCAGTGGCACAATCTCGGCTCACTGCAAGCTCCACCTCCCAGGTTCACACCATTCTCCTGCCTCAGCCTCCTGAGTAGCTGGGACTACAAGTGCCCGCCACCATGCCCAGCTAATTTTTTGTGTGTTTGTAGTAGAGATGGGGTTTTGCCACATTAGCCAGGATGGTCTCGATCTCCTGACCTCGTGATCTACCTGCCTCGGCATCCCAAAGTGCTGGGATTGCAGGCGTGAGCTACCGCACTTGGCCAATATTCTAAAAAATTATTGATGATCCCAGTAGAAAACGGGAATAATTTTATGAATAAACAATTCTCACAAAATAAATATAAATCAATAACAAACATAAAAAGATTAGTTTCATAAATAATCAAGAACTATGAAATTTATCAAAAAGTGCACCCTATTGAAATATGGTGAGATTAAAAATATATTTATAAGGAGTATTTTTTGATAACAGAAAAATTATGGTGTTATGTTGAAATTTAAATTATATATTTAATATCATATATATAATATGTGTGAATGCTTGTGTGTGTGTATGTATGCCTGGAAGTAATTACACTTGAGAGTAGGTTATTTTAATTTTACTTCTGTGTTATTTTCTACAGTTCTATTTCTTACAATGACGATGTGTTATTTTTATACTCAGAAAAATGTTTTTAAAATCAAAATCAGAAATTTACTGTATATATAATTTCAAACATCCTTGCATCATTTTCAATTATTTTACCTTCCAGAATATTACAAAAACCTGTCTCAACTTACATATGTTTCTAATCTGTATCCACTGTTTGAGTAACATCATTTGAACAAGTTGTACTTGTGGGATTTGGCAAATAATCTATATTCATTATGTTTGCCCTTCTCCATTTTTATGAACTTAACTTTTTTACCTTTTCAGGCAACAAATTGTAATTGTTCAGCATTTCTCCTACAGAAGATTGTTTTATTTGTTATTGGACTTCTCTATAACTTTTAATTCATTTTTACAGATTTGTAATCACAAATAAATATAGAATTACAGGCTCAGGTTCTCTAAAGCTTTATAAAATAATTGTTTCATTTATATATTCATTTGTTTACTTTTTCTCTCCAAGTTAGAATGAATTACCACCAATGTAATTTATTATTATCATTTCCATAAACATAAAATATCTTAATTTATTAAAACTATACTTAGTAAAATTAGGGAGGGGGATATATATACTAGGATGCCAAATGCAATGGACTTGACAGTCAGGAATTCAGTTTCTAGCAAGAGCGGCGTTAACTCAAATGAATGGAATCAGTAGATATCTAATTACTCACCAGTTAATGTGGTCCTATACAATGCACTCAAAGCAAATGTTTTCCTAAGTGCTTCTAACTTCAAGGATATCTAGGAGACAAAGTAGAATTTTCCATAAATTGCGTAGGTTACATACCATGCCCCTATCAATTTGTACAATGTTTAGAATTCATGAAATATATAAATGCTACTATATTAGACAGGTCATGGCCATGATTGCTCACCACAACCTCAGATTTATTCTGGTAAAAGCAATAGCAGATCATTCTTTACATAGAGATACTATCATTATGATATCCACTGAATGGCGTAGAGACAAATGCCTAAGCTATAAATAGCTATTTGTATGTGCTGGCATAATTGCTACCAAAGTGATGATTAACAGATTAAAACATTTCTACTCTTATATCGTTAGAATTAGATACACACATGTACATGTACAGGCACAGGTACAGGCATATGAATATCATAAAACTGAAAAATACCCAAGAAGAGGGTAGGTAGATGCTATGAGGCAGTAAAGCCATGATTAAGCAGAAGTAGCAAGAAGGAAGGATAGTAGATCCAAACACAGAGTGAAGCAGAGGCAGAAAAAAAAGTAAGTGTCAAGAATGGTCCCATTATATAGTGACTGTTGGGCTACTATAAATGCATAAGAAGTATAGGTGTATGAGAAGTAATCAATAAGCCAAATCATATGACCAGAGACAACCTGAGATAACAGCTGTTGCCTGAAATCAGGGCCCTACACTAATGTAATCATAGAGTTATACTATTATTATGGATAATAAATGGTCAGAACAAAAGCCACAGATTTTTCAGTATATGGGTAAAGAAACATAAGAATATATGTGATTTCATTTTATTTAAAATAAACACATATTTACACTAAAATTCAACAAAAGTCTATTTTAATACTGATGTTTAAATATAAGATTATACTTATTTATAGACTTGGAGTTAAAAATTTATGGCACTGTGTATTAGTCCATTCTAGCATTGCTATAAAGAAATACTTGAGATAGGGTAATTTATAGAGAAAAGAGGTTTAGTTGGCTCATAATTCTGCAAGCAGTACAGGAAGCATAGCAGCTTCTGCCTCTGGGGAAGCCTGAGGAAACTTAAAATCGTGGTGAAAGGTGTAGGGGAAGCAGGCACATGTTACATGGCTGGAACAGGAGGAAGATAGTGGGGAGATAGTACACACTTTTAAACAACCAGATCTCATTAGAACTCACTCACTCATAATCATGAGAACAGCACTGAGGGGATGATAAGCTATTCACGAGAAACTGCTTCCAAGATCCAATCATGAATTCCACCAGGCCCCACCTCCAACATGAGATTACAATTGATCATGAGATTTGGGTGGGGCACAGATGCAAACCATATCACCCTACAAGGTGGATTTGGCACTTGATTAAATTCTTGAGTTTTTGTTTCTTTCTATGATTTTCTTATTCTCCTTATAGCTGAATCAAAATTTATTTCTCTGCTTCCTTTTTCTTTACTTTTATGTCTTTGGTAGCTTTTTTTTTTTTTTTTTTTTTTTTTTAACGAGTGAAGCACTGAACATCAGAGACACTAAACAGAAAATTATGTTTCAGTATTAATTTTGAGGTGCATGAAGCAAAAAAATAGTAGTATTGATATTGACTTATATTGAAAAGTTTAGAGTGCATTTTCATGGTACAAATGCACATATATGAAGTGAATTTGAGGTCTTAAAGCGGGGGATAACAGAAGATTCAACATAATGATGATCGCTTTGCTTTTGAAATATGATACACACCAAAGAGAATGTAATCTTGGCTTTTTTTAGTATCAGGACATTTCGATACTGTAGAAATCATTTTATTTTTCCTTTCTCCCTTCACAAATATGAAAAGCAGAATATCTCTGGCGTAAAATTAAGAAGTGAGATCTGGGAGAAAAAAAAAACAATGAATGTACTAGGAATACAATTACCTAACACCTCATACTTTTTTTTTCTTCCTTCCTTTATGCCTACTTATATAATTTTTTCCTCTTCTTCAGGAGAATCAGTGTTTTTTCTGTGAGAAAAATGAATGCAGACTGAGAGATGATTGCTCTAACCGCTGCACTTTATTATGTTTTAATGAAAAATAGCTTTTTTCTTCACGTAATAGAAATGAATTGATTACAGTGATAAAAATACTTTGTAGGTGTTAATTTGTAAAATAGTTTTTGGTTGACCTCTGTGAAGTGTTGCTTTTAATGTTGAACTCATAATCATGCATAA
This sequence comes from Theropithecus gelada, assembly GCF_003255815.1. Classification (NCBI taxonomy): domain Eukaryota; kingdom Metazoa; phylum Chordata; class Mammalia; order Primates; family Cercopithecidae; genus Theropithecus; species Theropithecus gelada. The sequence continues at coordinate 26,251,778 of NC_037669.1, read as the reverse complement.
AAGAAGGTAATATTAATATTTATTCCATTTTTTTTTCTTTTTTTGAGATGGAGTCTCACTCTGTCACCCAGGCTGCAGTGCAGTGGCAGTCTCGGCTGACTACAACCTCTGCCTCCTGGATTCAAGCAATTCTCCTGCCTCAGTCTCCCAAGTAGCTGGGTTTACAGGCACCCACCACCACACCTGGCTAATTTTTTTTTTTTTTTTTTTTTTTTTTTTTTTTTTTTTTAGTAGAAATGGGGTTTCACCATGTTGGCCAGGCTGGTCTCAAGCTTCTGAGCTCAAGTGATCAGTCCACCTTGGTTTCCCAAAGTGCTGAGATTACAGGCGTGAGCCACCTCGCCTGACCCTCTACATTTTAATACAGTCATCTCTCAAGACTAATATTTAAAAGAAAGGAAAGAAGTTAATATTTATTGAATCCTTAATACATGACAGATTTTTTTTCCACTGGTATCTCATTTAATCTGCTCTCTTGATGTAACAAATGTCCTCTTTTCCTCATACTCCAAGTTCACAAGCCGGAGGTTAAGTCGGTCCCACTTGTCTAGCTTGTGTCCACAGGAACATCCACAACAATACAGTATCTTTCTAGAAATAGAGAAAATAGAATGTATGGATAACTTTAAATGATGAGTGTTTCAGGCCTACTCTGTAAACTTACAATCACATAAAGAAAATTTAGAACTGAGGCTTCAATAATTGCATTGTTTGGAACACACACGAGACAGGAATTGGAATGTTATTCATGTTTACATAAGCCATTGGAGAACATTGAAAAGTTACCTAATTAGTATATTGGAGTAATTAACCAGACCTCTAGTTTTTTTTTTTTTTTTTTTTTTACCACTTTGATTGCAATTTGTAAATTTTCTTAAATAATTGACTCAATATTCTCAACTGATATAATCATCTTTGCATTAAATTATTAAATATATGCCAATCACTTGGCATGTTCTCCATTGCCATCCACAGAAGTCACAGCTCATAAATTGATAGCATTTGTAAATATAAGAAAAACATGCTTGTCGTAGACTTTATTCTGAATTAAAGTAGGTACTTATGTTTATGTCTTCAGACAAAAACAAGTTTCATGTTTTTACATGAATATCAGAGAGCTGAGTTAATTTTTTATTTTTTTTAATGTAACCAATTTCGTTTGGACAAACTCTGTGCCTTTAAAGAGTTAGTTTTCAGTTTTATTTATTTTTCATTTGCTTGCTTGCTATGCTTTTAAATAACTATTTATAGAACAATGAGGAATAATCTAATCAAAGCCAGAAGTTGAGCCTTCAGATGCCTTTCATTCCCCTCTGTTTCCCAATTGAAACATGATGTTTTGAGACAGCAGCCAAAAAAAAGGCACATGTTCTCTTAAGTAGCTGATTTGGAAACTGAGCTTATGAATTGACTGGGAATTAGAGAAAGGAAGACATATATACAGTTGATCCTTGAACAACATAGGGTTTGAACTGCAATGGTCCACTTACACACAGATTTCTTAAAATAAATATAGTTGGCTCTCCAAATCGATGAGTCCTGCCTTGGCAACAAAATGCAGATTGAAAATACAGTATTCTGGGAATGTGAAGCCTGTGGATAGAGAGGGCTGACTTTTTCTGTTCACAAGTTCCACAGGGCCAAGTGCAGAACATCAATATGAGCAGATTTTAGTATCCTCAGACAGTCCTGGAACCAATACCCTTTGGACACCGAGGTGTGGCTGTGATCCTAGCAGATGAGTTTCTCATTTTCTTGCCTTCTCTATAGCTTTCTTTCCTAGTGTCTCATTGAGATGAACCATCCTTTTAACAATTCATCAATATTGCCTGCCCTATCGTCAGGTGTATGCACTCATTGAATCTGCCAGTTTGGAGTACTCAGGGAACAAAGTTTTTAAAATAAGTAACTTAGCATTCTTAGAGTTTGGTTCTTTCAACAACATTTAGTATTGAGCACTTTCTATGATGAGTTAGGCAGTATTAGAGACATAGATTGCAATGGTGGGTAACAACAGAATGTCCATCTTTCACAAATTTTACAACCTAACAGGAGTGACATATGTAAAATAATCATACAAATAAATGTAAAATTTCAAATGGGGCAAGTGACACAAAAAAGGAGTATGTGGTGCTATGAAAGTCTGTGCAGGGAATTTGAGCTAGTCAGGAAGATCTAGGAAGGCTCCCATGAGAAAAAGAGCACTGTGTTGAAATTAAAGACAAATGTTAACCAGATAAAGAAAGAAGATAAATGCTTGCCACACTAAAGGAAAACATATCCTGTGGTGAGAGAGAGCAAGATAAAGAAAAGGGACTGCAAGAAGAGCCAGGCAGCTTGAGAACAAAGACAGAGAAAGAGTGTGGTGAGAAATAAAACTAGAGGAGTAGTCAGAGCCAACATCATTCAGGCCTTGTAGGCTGTGAGTACACATTTTGCCTTTATCCTAAGAGCAGTGGGGAGGTTTGTTTAATCAGATATATGACATGATTAAATATGCTTTAAGATGTGACATGATTTAAAACGTTTTAAGAAAAGATCACGCTGGTAAAATCACAAGCCTCAAGGAGACTCGAGTAGGAAAAGATATACCCATGAAGAGGCAATTACAGTTGAGCAAGGAATTGATTATGGCAGCTTAGACTGTGGGAGGTGGTGGTGGTGAAGATGAAGAGGATATGTTAAGAAGGTACTATTTGATGTAACTTGGTGGTGGATTGGATAAGAAATCTGAGGAATGGAGGATTGTCAGGACTGTCTAGACTGACTCCTGGTCTCCTACTTTGTGTAACAGGATAGATGGTGATGCTAGTCACTGAGATAAGGGACACTGGGAGAGAACCAGGAGTTAATGGAGTCCACTTTGGGATACACTGAGTTTGAGGTGCCATAAAGTGACATTCAGGAGATTTCAATAGGCATCAGACGTATGAATCTAGAGTTTAGAGGAGCAGTCTTTAATAGAAGTATAAATATGTATGTTCTCTGAATAGATATGTTCATTGAACCTATAGATGTGAAGGAAACTACTTTAGAGTAAATAGTGAAAAGAGGAGCAAGCATTGGCTCAGAAAGTAAACACATCTTCAAATGAACTGCAGGATAAAGGAACTGTGGTGCTTATACACAATGGAGTATTATTCAGCCATAAACAAGAATGAGATCCGTGTATTTGCAACAACACAGATGAAATTGGAGTTTATTATGTTAAGTGAAATAATCCAGGCACAAAGACAAACATCACATGTTTTCATTTATTTGTGGGATCTAAAAATCAACACAATTGAACCTATGGAGACAGAGAGTAGAAAGATGGTAACTAATGACTGGGAAAGGTAGTGAAGGGGAGTTGGGGAGGGATAATGGGTACAAAAAATAGTTAGAATGAATGAATAAGGCCTAGTGTTTGATAGCACAACAGAGTGACTATAATCAATAATAATGTAATTGTACATTTTAAAATAACAGAGTATAATTGGATTGTTCATTACACAAAGGATAAATGCTTGAGGGGAGGATGGATACTCCGTTTTTCATAAGGTTATTATTTTACATTGCATGCCTGTATCAAAACCTCTCATATACCCCATAAATATGTACACCTACTATGTACACACAAAAATTAGAAATTGAAAAATAAAAAAAAAACAAATTTACTGCAGAAGCTAAAATAGAACTTAGGCATGTCACCTCTTTTCTTTCTTCCTTCATTCTTTTCTTCTTTCTTATCATTTTTTTTCTAAACCTGGTTTTCATCAGAAAATAAGTGTAACAATATCTTTCTAAGGTTGTTGTAGGATTAATTCAGCTAAAATGTTAAGTAGCTTCCAGCATACCTTGCAAATAGATGCTTTTAAAGGGTCATAGAAATTATGATGCTGCCGGGGCTGCTGCTTTTACTGGTGATGATGATGACAGGATGGTTATAAATTAAAGCAACAAGAACTTTGGTTAAATGTCAGTCCTTTGAATTCAAATTTTTCTGAAACCATTTTAAACTTTTCATTGATTTTCCTTTTAAGCAAAAGAAGCTGAAGGTAATGTAACCTTTCCTTGATGACATGGGATCATCATTTGAACATCAGTTCTTTTTAATGGGCTCTCAGATTTTCAAAGATCATTCAGGAGTATAAGCCCTAACATTAATTAGAGTCAAATTCCTATGCTAATTGATGGGTTGTATATGCTGGCTATAGTATTCTATTATAACCATCTTCAAGGTTTTGCTTTTAATATGCTTGAAATCATATAACCAAGTTTATTAGAATTGTGGCTAAAATACATGTAGATAAAATGAAACTTAATGGGATCTAAATAAAGTACACAAATTTTATGATATTTATTGGAACAGATGAAAATCATAATGTCCTCCCTCCTGATTGATTGTGATCTTTCAGATGGTTGAGATTGCCATCTTTCAGGTCAAGGAGATGGTGCGTACGTGAGTGTACCTGTGTATTAATTTACATATATGCATAGAATAATTTCTTCTTAGCCATAAATTTTCTTTACATGGAATTATATGTAGATATATTTTAATATACTATTTAATTCGCTTCACTAATAAATTTTTTATATTCATTAGTAGAAATTTAGATCGACTATCTGCATGCATTACCTCAATTACACAATCATGAGACAATAGAGAAATCAACACACAACTGTCTATTATTATGCATAATTTCTTAGAAATGCAAAATAAATATACAAGCAGCGATGGAGAATATAGAGTGTGGAAGAGTATCCTATCCAATATTAAAAGCGATATTATGACATAATCCCATTTATGAAAATAAGATTAAAAATAAGAATGGTAGATATCTTAAAACCAGGAGTTCGAGACCAGCCTTGGCAGTATGTTTTAAGGGTGCAAAAAGAGAAGCAAGAAAAAATATTCACCAAAATGCCAATGGTAATTATTCCACAGTGGTAGAATTTCAGACATTATATATTAGTTACAATATTTTTACACTTTTAAAAATTATTTAAAGTGAGCATGTATTATTTGTATCATCAGCAAAATTGAAAAATAAGGTAAAAAAAATTTAGGTATTTGCAAATGTGATAGAAATCTGGGGGAGTTGGGGGACGGCTGCAGATGTTAGCCAGGTCTGCTCTCCCCATTCAAGCCCCTTCTCCACTGTAGCAAAATAAGTGCCCCATCCCATCTGCCTTCAGGTCCTCTTCATAGCCTGCACTGCCCAGTGAGCCACTAGGGGCAGTCTCTGGAAGGGCTGGTTCAGGCTGTTTGGGTATAGGGGTCAAGTACCAATGAAGAATTACGACTTGTCTCACTCCTTTGGAAATTATTTGTTTTCTTTCCTGCGTAATTACTTTATACCTCTGTTTTTGAGAAACTGTTCCTTTTGTCATCTGTCATGGTCTCCTTCCTCCAAATCTTGATCTGAGAATAGCAGTGATATCCCTCCACCCAACACAAATATGGGCACCTGTTTGTCTTCAAATAGAACAGGGGCTTCTGGTCTGGTCAAGTCCCTAGAGACTTACTAGAGACTGGCTGACCATGAAAAAAAATAATAATCTGAGTTGTTCAGCCAGTCAGTTCCCCTTCAAATATCAAAGATATCTCGAAGCAACACATCTCCATTCCAGTTGTCTTGAACCAGGTGGGCAACTGTTTCAGGGGTTTTCTCTTGCCCAATCCCCACCTAATAAAGTTCTGAGAAAAAATAAAAAATAAAAAATAAATAAAAATATATATATATTTAGAAAGCAAGGGAGAATCCTGAAAATGTCAGTGAGCCAGAAAGCCAGAATTGATATTTAGGAATAAATAACAAAATACTCTTTATTTCTAATTTATGATTTAAATAATATCATTCATATTTTGTGTATTTATTTTCATCATAATTTTTAAAGTAAAATGTATATAAGATTTCAAATGACCTAGTTTAGAGGGAAAATGAAAATTAACACCCTATTGCTTCATTCTCTTATGACAAGAGGCAGCCACTTTCAATTCTAGTCATTGTTTCTACTGCTAGTTACTTCCAGCTATCTTATTAATAGGTTTCTACCATATTGCTTTATCATGTAGCAGTCTATTAACTTCCTTACCTGAGAAATGCTACTTTGGTTCACTCAAAGTATCCCACCTTCTTTATTCATAATATTTTTACTTCACCCGTTTTTTTCCTTTTGTAAATTTACATAATAAATCTACACCTTTATTCCTTGTTATATAAAGCTGGCTCCTCACATCATAAAATTAACCTATGATCACTATTACCTACCATTACTTCTCTATTTCCCACATCCACTCCACACCCCAGTTTCTTACTTTTACAATGCTGAGTTTGAAAAGACTTAAATACTCTTGCATTTTCATATCCACATTCTTCTTTGTATTCTGTCTGTAGACTGATTCTCAAAGACATAAATTAATGAAAAGTATCAAAATTATTATAGCAGCATATTAGTTATCTACTGCTCATAACAAATTACCATAAACTTAGTGGCTCAAAATAGCATGCATTATTAGCTCACACTTTCTGTGAGTCAAGAGTCTGGGCACAGAGTAGCTGAATCCTCTGCTTCAGAGTCTCTCAGCTGGCTGCAATCAAGGCCTAGGTCTGAGATGTAGTCTTCTCTCAAGGCTCAGCTGAGGAAGAATCTGCTTTCAAGCTCATATGGTTGTTTGGTTGTTGGCAGAATTTGGTTCTTTGTAGGTTGTAGGACTGAGGGTCTCAGTTTCTTCCTAGGTATTGGCCAAAGACTGCCCTAGGTTTCCCACCACTCAAGAGAGCAGTTCGTATTTCACATCACAGCAGCTTACTACATCAAACCAGGATGGGATAGAGTCAGCTGACAAGACAGACATTACGATCTTATGTGATATAACCATGGAAATGACATCCTGTTACTTTTGCCATTTTTTTATTGGTTGGAAGCAAATCACAGTTCTTGCCTCAAGGGAAGAGGATTACACAAAACTATGAGTACTAGGAGGCAAGAATAATTGTGAGCCATCTTGCAGTCTTTCTACTACAATCTATAGAATTATTCTCTTTGCAATATCTACTAATATATTTTGATTATGCCTGTTTTCTTTTATAATCTTCCCCCAAAGTTTCTAATTCTTTGATTTATTTTTTGTATTGTCTTTATCGTACACTCAATTTCTTCCCTCCCCCCCCACCAAAATTTTGTATTTAATCAGATATTGCACTGAGTTTTGTTTTCTGGAAATTTTCTTTTGTGGACTTCTACCTCCCCCTCTTATTTGGACTGGTTGATCTGTAGGTTTGCTACACCATACTGGAGTGGTATTCAATATTTTCCCACGTTAGTGTCATCTTTAATTTTGCTACAGCACCTCATCAGTCAGACCTCTTTTAGTCGATAAGTTTTTACCGGATGGCTGCCATATGTCAGGCACTGTCCTAGGCTCTGGGTACCCAAGAGTAGAAAAAGAGTTAGTATAGGAAAAGAAAATATCCCCATACTTGCGGAGTTTATATCCTAAAGGAGGGAAACAGACATTATACAAAGTAAATGAGAAGACTATATACTTTATCTGATGTTCATAGAAATTCAGAAGAAAAATGAAGTAGAAGAAGGAAGGAAAGAGAGTGATTTCTTGGACACAAGCAAGTGTTAGAAAGGTAGGGAGCCAAATTTTAAACAGGGTGGTCAGGGAAGAGCTCACTGAAAAGACTATATTTGAACAAAAACATGAAGGAAGTGAGGGGGAGAGCCGTGTGTCTCTGGGAAAGAGCTCTTGAGGCAAAGTGAACCACAGTCCAGAGTTTCCTTACTTTGAGGAAATAGTGCTCTGTACCATGTCATACTGCCATCCCAGTCAGAACTGATTGGATCAGGAATTATTGCCAGAACCAAAGCGTCCAGTGAGTTTTCTTGGCAGGGAAACTCTGTAGAACAGAGATGTCCTATTGTGGGATGAGACCGGCCCACCCGATCAGATCTTCTCCAGAGGAGTCTGGTCATGGCATAAAGACAATTGAAGAGAGTCAGATACCTACGAGGGACTCAGCAGAGATCATGATGCAACAGCATTAATGATAGAGCAGAAGCCAAACAGTGGAAAGACACAAAGTTAAACAGAAGAGAAGCAGAGGCATTACAAACCTGAAACCAGAAAATACTGAACTCCCAAGTTGCTGCTGGTAGACAGGCTAGGGAAGAATGAACAGTTTCCATATCTCCCCAACTTCTAATGGATCTATATTTCCTCAGTTCTTGGTGGGTTTTGCCATAAAACCGTGTTTCCTGACATAACAGAAATGAGTGTCTATGCCTTATAAACCAAAAGAAAGAAAAAAAGGAGCAATAAAGCAACTATTTCTGCTTTTCTTAATTAGGTTGATGTCTTTACTTCTTTATTAGTTTGTCTTTATTTCAACCTATAAAAACAAAAAGCAAAAGATAGTTTTGGAGTATTTACAGTTTCAGAAGCTTCTAACATCAACCTAAAACCACCTAGTTGCTTTTTCCATATTGAGAATATCTACAAGTTTCGGTTTTGATGTTGTTGCTATCCCCCCAACACTGCCAAGGGATTTCTGGGGTACCTATATCAAAGGGAAATTTTAGCATCTTTCAGACTGATTTCTCAGGTCCTTGTCTACTTCTGTGCCTGTTCTTGTAATTGAGATTGTAGATGTACAGGCTCTGTGTTTCCACTACACTATTAGCAAATATATTTCCCACCCTCTTTTACATAATTACTGCCTTGAATCTCAATCCATTAGAGCAACTGCAGGAGGTAATTTTGTACCCTCACTTTGGACTGTTGTCACCATCCCCTCTCTCTCTTTCTCCACTAAAACCTCAGGGGGTTTTGATTGTAAATTTTGTATTCTATGAGACTAATGTATTTATATCTTGCAATATAAATTAGACTGGTGAGTGCATGACTGTTGCACTTTAAATACCCCGTCACTTAAAGACAGAAACAATTACCAATAGCAGGCTCTGAAGAGATGCTTTACATTCGTACATTTAAATGGCTCCCTGTTCCGATGGGATAAATAAAATACAGCATTATTTCTTTTCCTGTTTTGTTTTTCTACTAAATGTCTACCTTTCATGTTACAACAGTTGGGGAATATGTGCTTCTAAGAACATGTGCTTAAGAGTGATAATTCAAGGGAAGCCTGTACATTAGGCATCCAAGTAGATTTTTAATAATTCCCATTTTTCCCCATGAAAGTAACTGAGTAAAATTTTGATAACAGAATGTAATGCATACCATAATTATTTTGCTAAGCTCAGCCTCTGAAGTGCAAAAAAGTCTGTGAAATGTTTGAAATCTGTGCTTAAGCAATTCTTTTTTTTATTTTAGCATTTCATTGTTAAGTTTTGCTGCTGCTACCTTAGTGTGAATAGCATAACATGGAAAAACAAGTGCACTGAATTTTTGGTAATGATAAAATGACTTCACTATTTATTAATCCAACATCTGAAATTCTCCAAAGCATTTCCTCAAATCAGTATTCTTCCATTTGTTGAATTTCAACTGCTTTAGATAATGTCTTTGACATCATATCAGCTCATTAGTAGAGCATTATTGTTTCATAAGGGAGAAATTCTGTCAAAGCAAAGCTAAGATCACAAGGGATCCAAACTCTATTTTCATGTAAATATATTTAATAAGGAGAGGAGGCAGAGGGAAAAGAGAACGGGAGATAAGTCAGTCTAAATGGAAGATGAGTGCTTCCGATTATTAGAGAGATGAATATATAATATATAAAGATATCTGGGCTAGTTGTATCAATTGATTAGATCCTATAATCAAGCATTGATGATCTGATATTTGCATGGCTCACTAAGTTTTGTACAATGGGGAGAAAAGTTTAACAGATACTTCTCTGTGGTGAAACAAACCATTCTGAATGCATGAGATGATGGGCAAAAAATTGTTGATGGCCCCACATGGTCAGTCAATCCTAACTACTGGACATCAACCCTTGGTGCTGGCCTCATTTACAGTGGTCAGTAGTCTTTTGTGCCTGTGAAAACACATAGTTAATATTGTTGGAAAGTCCAGATTTTACTGATTACTTCACATAGCAGGCACTTAATAACAATGTGTTAAATAAAGGAATGTCGGATTTTATGGACTCACATGAAGCAGTCATTATGCAATTGCAGATACTTGTCATGATAGAGAATCATGAAGGACAGAAAAAAAATTGGGGGTGGAGGTAGAAGAATACTGAGAAAGCTTTCTACAGTTTTTCCTGATTTCTCTTTTATTTGCTGTAGCCAAGCAATCTTGGCTAATAGGGGAAATGAGCTGAGAGGATTTTGGACAGAAGGGGAAATGTGAACAAAGGCACAAGGTAAAAAGAGTTTTAAGATGCATAGCCCTGCATCAAAAAGGAAATACACTTTTCTCTCTGCTGTACCTTAATGTTGCCTTAATGACTTCAAGTTATTTTCAAGGAACCAGGAAATACACAGAGATCCCTCACTCCCACCACAACCAAGCCCACACCTTCAATGTATACCTATATTGTTATGACAAAATAAACTGTCACACATTTGTTGTGTACCTACCTTTGTTGTGTACCTACCTTTGTTGTGACAGAATAAACTGTAGAGTCAATTATCTCCTGAATAGTTTGCCAACCCTTGCTAATACTACTAGGTACTTAGGATGAGGATGTCTTTTTAGATTTAATAGAGCTCATAAAATAATCACTCCACGTAAGTGAATTTAAGGTTTTAAAGAGAAATATCTCAGTAATTGGGCAAAATCTTATCAGTGCCTAGAGGGAATGGAACTTCGTTTAATTGCTTTATTGAAATAAGAACAGACACCCAACAAAGAAATACTAAGAAATGAGAAATGTTGAATTGGAAAGGAGTTTACTTGGTAGTTAGCAATGTAAATATACCTACTTTTTAAAGTGCAGAAAATAGTTGGTTGAAAACAGAATAAAATGTCATCTTTTATAATGTTGATAATTAGAATTTGTATAATATCTCTGATCTTTATCAACATATCTATAGTCCACAAAATTTCTGAAGACGTTAGGAGGTGGTCAATGTTATTTTCAATTTGCAAAGTAATTCTTTAGCAATAAAAATTATGTAAGGCCAGCATCAGCTGTGAAATTAAAAAAAAAAATGGAAACCAGGATTGCATATTCAAATTTACTATGAAGTTTCCTATATATCCACTCCCTTTTAAACCAGCACCCACATAACAAATTAGAATGGTAGTATGTTAAGAATGACCATCTGCATGACTGTTCTCCCTTTCTCACTAAATGCTATGGTCTGAATGTCTATGTTGTCCCAAAATTTATATGTTGAAAACGAATCATCAATGTGATGGTTTTAGGAGGTGGGGCCTTTGAGAGGCCATTATATCATAAGGGCAGAACATTCAGGAATGGGGTCAGTGCCCTTATAAAAGATGCCCTGGAGAGACCCTTTCTCCCTTCTACCAGGTGAGGATATAGTGAGAAGGCATCATCTGTGAACCGTAAAGAGGGCCCTCATCAGACACTGAATCTGCCTATGCCTTGATCTTAAACTTCCAAGTCTCCAGAACTGAGAGAAATACATTTCTGTGACTTATAAGCTTCCCAATTTATGGTATTTTTAGAGCAGCCAAATTGGACTAAGATAGCAATTCTATAATTATATTGTGTAATGGAATAGTAGAGCTAGTGAGAATATATGACATTTCCTTTTAATATAAAACTTTATACATGCCACCTGAGATCACCAATTTTCCCTTTAGGAAGGAAAAGTCTGGTTGAAGCTGAGGTTCTTCTTAGACTTGTAGCATTTCTAATGTAGTAGAGTAAATGGACAAATATATTCTTAGAATATCCTTGGGCAAATGGCTGATATAGTCCTCTATCAGGACAACTTCATTTTTAGTATTTGATTTCTGAATGTATCCATTTTAAAATATTATAATTTATATCACATTATATACATTTTAAAAGCTAAAAAGGCATAGTCTCATCTTCAAAATTGCCTTACAAATTTATTATATACGTGTGTGTTTATATACAAATGTACATGTCATTTATTATGTACATTATCTTATTTAATTATAACAACCCAGGGAATTAAGACCTTACATCAGATTTTCTTTTCTTTTTCAGATTGGAAGAGGGTTGAAAAATCTGTCGAAAGTCACTCAACAGTTTCATGATGGATCCTGGATTCACAGCCAACTTTACTTGGCGATAAAATTCAGGTACTGTTCACATCACAACACATTTTTACCGAAAGAAAATATGATGTGTAGATGTTTGGAGGCATCCTATCTTAATAAGGCTTTTGTTAGAAAGCGTTTTCTTAAAATTACAGTGTTGGGGAAATAAAAAATGTTTGTTGCTCAGATTAGCAAAAAAATAGTATACAGAAAATAAAGCTAAGAAAGGGAAGTGCAGACAACCAAGAGACTAGAATTTTCAATAAATGGCAAGATTGTGGTGTTCTGTGGTTACCTCTTGAAGATCTGACCTGAATCATGCAGCAATTGCTCCTTACCCTCAGTCCTCAAATTACAATAGTGAAAGAGGTATCTATAGATATTATATTTGAATCTGCTATCTGCTATATTTTATTTATTACTTGCAAGGACATAGAGGAGAGCACAAGTTTTCCCTGTAATTCCTTAGGTTTAGTAACTGGAGCTTGTGAATTAAACTGGCAAAATACAGATTAACAGGAGAAAAGTCATAGACATTTTATTTTAAATTTCATATGCAACGTAGTTCCAGAGAAAAGAAGTGAAAGCCCAAGGAAGCAATTAGACTTGAGGAGTTACATCTTCAACAAAGATTGATGATTGTAGAGAAGTGACTAGATTTTTTTTTAAGATGGTTTTAGGCTTCCAAGGGTGATAATGCATGGGAAGGTAAATACATGAGGGAAACTAATGGTATATAGGAGTTATTTAGTAAGGCTTGTTTACACAGACTAATCTCAGTGGTAAGAATGATTTTTTTCCTTTTTCTGGTCAGGGGAAGGAGAAGGGACACCATCACAATGGGAATTTATGCTTTCCTGGTAGACAAATAGAAGAAGAGTAGAGAACTGCTTTCTCTCAATTGTCTTCAGCTCAAAATAATCCTTATGCCAAAAAGGCTTAATTTAGAATTACATATTTTCATCCTCTCTACACACAAGCTTCCACATAAAGTTCAAAGATAGTAATGTTTTCTTATAATTCACTCTGCCCCAAATATTAACTAAGATGACATTCTTTTTCCAGCTTGATTCTGCAACATTCACTTCCAGAAACTTTATCACATTGGTTAGTTTAGAAGTCTCTTAATCCTGGATTGAAGGAAAATAATTGAATGTGATAAAGGATATATATTCTAAAAACAAAGGAACTGCAAAAGAAGGCAAGATACAGAAAGTACGTTGTAATCTGTGACTTAGTGCAATTTAGTCCTTGAATTTCTTGTGTGCAATTATTTATTGAAGCTATCTTACTATATGGTAATTCTGTGTCTTCTTTGCTCTCTCTTTTTGTAAAAATTTCATTTTCTGAATTTTTTTCCAGAGTCAGTCATTGATCTTCTTGATAACATTCATTTCCCTTGGTGAACTAACTTTGATTCATTGCTTTATCATTCTTCTCTAGGCTGTTCTTGTGAGCTGAGAATGGTTTTTAATAGATAAGTGTTCACAATCAATTTGGTGATAAGAAATATAATTTTGAATCTCAGTTACAAAAAAATTTATCCTTCATAAAATAATTTTTTCTCAATAATAAAAAATGTATTTCAAAAATATTATGCCCTTATATTTTAAATTTTGACAATACAAATAATAAAAATTTATTTTATCTAATTATGTTAGTACCTAGATGATTTTTTTTAGTTTTGTCTCTTGACTCATACAAAGCCTAAAATATTTATATCTTCCCCTTTTTAGAAAAAGTTTCCCAATCTGTTTTCTAAAGGTTGGATTCACTCAACAGATATCTTCTATTTGGAATTCAAAATGTGCTTCAGAATACATGAAAACAATAACTACATAAACGTATATGAATTTCTTTCTTTCCTGAACTCAAATAGCAACTTGCAACAGCATGCTTTCTAGAGTTGGGATATTCGTGTGTTACATTGTGTGTAGGGGGTTGGAGGGTGTGTGTATGGATCTATGTCTATAGCATTGGACCTCATCTCTGCTCTTCAACAAAATTTAGGCTTAGAAAAGGAAGGGAGTAATTTCATAAACTTATTTTGTTTCTCATGAATGATAATATTTTGAAATTAACAAAAATGTTGCTCAGTGAACACCAAACCAATAAATGTGTAAATGAAATGGAGAATTTGAGTCTTAACATTAAATCTTAAGCAAAATACACATTTTAAGGATTACGAATACTTTACTTCAGAATGAAAGTTGTCATCATCAGCTCCCTATACACTCAAGAATTCTCAGTGAAGTGAACAGAATTAGAACTACAAGTGAAAAGAATTAGAACTGCAGTAAGAAGCCCATAGCCCATGTTAGAGACATGACTCAATATCTCAGCTCCTATGTGGCCATGGAAAATTGGTTCATCTGGCTGATAAACCAGGTACCTTTTTTTAGGTAACTTGAAGTGGCTGACCTCTAAGATTCCTTGAAGTTATGAATATCTGTGACTAGTATGGTGAGCAGTCTCACCAGCAAGTGACTTTTGTAGTTCCAGATGTTATTGTTTAAAGGGGTACAAGTCAGATACTGTTTCTGCAAATTATCAGCCTTACTGACTATTGAGGTTTTGTTATGAGTTAAATAGACATCATACCTAGTTTCCCTGTATTCTCAATTCTCAACAGAGATAGCCGAAATTGTTATTCCCATTTCTTTTCAGACAAAGAATTCAAGAGATTGAAGTCATTTGCCCACAGTTATAAAGCCTGGAAGGGTCAAAACTGAAATTTAAACACTGTTTTATTTCAAAACTTAAATTGTTGATGCCCAAGCTACAATAGTTTCATGGTTTAGTGGTCCCCTCCTGAAAAATCTTTTCATTTTCTAAATTTGAAGCAATCTCCTTTGAAAGGCAAAACCTTAAGCTTGCTTTGCCTGAGATTTTATCCCCTTGACAAGAATCAAGATGGCAGGAAGACAAAGGGAGAGTCAGAAGGAAGAAGTGGCTCTAGCAGAAGTAGATGGGAAGCCAGCAGAGATGAATTTTACCTTGATTATTATGTTGCCTAAGACAGGTCTGACTTCCATTTGTAATTATACATGAACATCTTTACCAAGCATTCATTTACTTCATGTGTTTTAGGGAAGAACATTCCACCCTAATGAGACAGAAAGGTTAGAGTTGAACTAGAAAATGAGATTGGAAATCCCATCCAAGCATGTAGCATGCAGTAGTCCCCCTTATCTGTGGAGAGTATGCTCTGAGAGTCTAAACCCATGGTTAGTACTAAACCCTACATATACAATGTGTTTTCCTATCCATACATACCTATGATAAAGTTTCATTTATAAATTAGACACAGAGATTAATAACAATAACTAATCATAAAATAGAACAATTAATATACTGCAAGAAGGGTAGTGTGAGTGTGGTTTCTCTCACTGTTTCTGAAAATATCTTATTGTACTCTACTCACCTACTTTTAAACCTGCAACTAACCATGGGTAACCGAAACTGTAGAAAGAGAAACCACAGATAAGAGAATACCACTGTACTCTCTCTGCCCAGGTCCTACCCTAAAAATGTCTTGATTACTGCAAAATGCCTTTTTCTTTTTCTTTTTTTTTAACTTTTTAAGTGAAAACAAAACTATTAAGTTTATATATTTGATGATCTCCTATTTTCTAACTTCTTTCAAAATAAATCAAAGAATATATACATGTGATCTTGAAATTACATTAAAAGAAAATTTTCCCATCACAGTTATCTCAGCTAACTCATGAAACTGAACTCATTGTTTCACTGAAACAATGAAGAGATATTAACAAGTGTTTTTAGTTGGCGGAGGGTGAAGAAGGAGGTGCGTATAGATCTCGGGGAGGTGGGAGGGAGGCTAGACCCAGTGAGATGGATAAGATTAGTAGCCTAAAGAGGCATCTTGCCACTGAAGTCCATGTACCACAAAAATGCATATACGAATTTATTTTTATTTAAATATAGCTCTCAACTTACGTATTATAATGCACTTGGTAAAAAATAAGTTAATAAAATGTTCTTTTCAAAATTTGTTAGATTATCACAAAAAGCAAGGCTTCTATAACTTTTTTTTTTTTTCTTAGAGCCCTTGGGTTAATGAAACCTACTCAGTTACAGTTACTATTTTTCTTCTCTCTACTGAGCATGGATTACTTGATGTCTCATCTATGGCAGAGTTTGCCAAGACAACTGAGCAAGTCTAGTGTAGAGAACTTGAATGTAGTTGTAACATATCCAGCATCAAACAGGAGTCTGTTTCAGGATCTAAGACTAGCCAAATTTTCTTTCTCAGGTGTCTTTTCCTTCTCTCTGGAGTCATTGGGTGTCTCATTCCTAGAGTCCTCAGGCTATCAGGAACTTTCAGAAGAGATGTGTTTTCTCTCGTTAGATCACACGACTTGGTGATAATCCTCAAATCTTCTTGAATTCAAGCATGTCCTAAGGCAGGAATTTTCACTGCTTGCCTGTTTCCGCATCTGAAATTTATGGGTTTTCTCATTCTGAGCCAGTTCACAAGTTGGCTGATGGTTGGTGAGATCAATTATCTTTGTGAGAAAGGAGCTCTACAAATGTTAAATTGTACTAAATTGTTGAGTAACGTAAAGCTGCTAAGTCAAGAGTTACAGAAAGCAATCAAAGCTGCCTAACGCATCTGTTGCCTATTTTTAGAGCCTGAATCAACTCATGGAGCCAGAGTTAGGCAACTCAAATAATCATAATAACTGAGTTCTTATTATTTTTTAGTCTTTATGCTAAAATGTTTTATATGAATTAATTTATCTGCCTTATACCAACCTATGAGGTAGGTACTGCTATTATCTTCCGCTAGCAAAAGAGGTAATTAGCCCAGGGACACCGATTGATAAATGGTGGCACTAGAAATTGAACCTGAGACTTCAGGTTCCAAAACAATTCCACTGTATGGCTTATAATGTAGTCATGCCCTTTGACCTCCAACAATAATAGAATTTCATGCCAAGACTATTTAGATGTTTACAGTGAACTATGAATTAAAAATGCCTGGGTGGTGCTGCCAAATGCTAGGTGCCTACCCTTGTGCAAAGCGATATTAACCTCACCTGTAAAATGGGGTCAATAACAGTCCCTGCCCATAGGGTTGTTTTGAAATAATCCATGTGGAGCATGTCCACTAGTGCTTAGTACTCAGTAAGCATTCAAACATTTTAGGTACTATTAGCACTTACATAATGACACTATCATTTCTTATCACATTACCACAGTTAGCTGGAAAGCCTGCATATGAATAAACACCAATTCACAGGTCCTGTCTGAGCTATTGATTTTCACTTGCTGATATAATCAAAATATAACAGTAATAAGGCAGTACAGCCTCTCACACAGATAGTTATCTGGCTTGGTTCTAAGATTTAAACATCAATTTAAATCAGCTATTTCCATCCAAGCCATTTTGAATGAGCTAATGGTTTGTGTGTGTTTTAGGAGAAATTACAAAGTAGAGTGAAGTAATGCCTTCATTATGCACATTAAAGGTTTGGATTCTGCATGGTCAGTGGGTAGGAAGATTCTGGACTTATTTCAAACCACCCTTGTAATTGTATCTGTCTGCCTTTTGTATAAGCAGATAAGAACTACTAAAACCTCTAATTAGACAAAGAATAGACAAAAAGAAACCATGTATATTCATATTTGTTTCCAAATAGCCTATGGAAGCCACAGGGAGTTATGCAACCTTAAAGAGAGAATATTGGAATTCTTTTGTATTGTTGTATTTAATGATAACTCCCTTAAATTCAAACCCCCTAGATTAGCATTGAGTTTGAGTTCAAGCTCTGCTACTTAACTAGATGTGTGACCTTAAATATGCCTTTAAGCTGCTTTTTCCGCATTGGGAAAGAATAAATGATACTACTACCTACCTCATTTGTAGTTGTAGCATTTAAGAGAATCTATGCAATTCGTATAGTGACTAGCATACTACGTTTTCAGTAAGTTTTAGCAATTACGATGTTATGAGTATTCTTATTGTATATTCCACTCATAATGGAATATGACTGTAAGCTTGTCTCTCGATTCTGCATAGTATTAAAAAGGTTAAAAAAGACAATAAACTATGTTTTACAAAAGTCAAGCAATTAAAAATGGCAAGAAGATATACCTTTTACTTGCAAACTGTTATATTTCCCTAAATTCCAGGTAATGAAAGCCAACTTTTTGTGTGTTTTTTAATCATACAAAATCATCAAACCATCAAGTAATATTTGTAAAGTACCCGCATAAGCATGGTATCATGCTGGGTGCTGCAATACAATCATTAATGATGATATCATGCAAAAACAGTATTTTTCAAGGTTTTAAATATAGTTGTAAACTAATTAATTTTCATTGCAAATATTTTTATAAGAACAAGAAACTTATTCTTGTAAAGCATAGCTTGAATGAACTGGATTCAGACTGGAAGCCAGAAGGCAACTCAATTCTTCTGATACCCAAACCCAAATCCTATCCAGCCTTTAGTCAGTGTGTGGGAACATCAGTAATTTATGTTCCTTCTATTGAAGTTGAGGAGCTAAGATGTTAAGTAAGAGAACTCACGTGGAAGAGGCCTTAACTTCAGTTTATATTAAAGTTTCTCATAAACGTGCTTTTCTTCTATGAAGCCTATTCCTGGCATCACAGAAGATCGCAGTTGCTCTTTCCCTTAGCGACAATGAAGAAAATATGCTGTGGAAATGTGAAATATATAACCTACAAATATAATAGTATTAACATTCTTCCCAAGCTTTTTACTCTTTTCATTTTTCTCTTGACTTTTTTTTCTTTTCTCTCTAGGAAAATACTGTTATTTTGAGACAAGGATAGTAGGCCAAGGAGCACCTGCCAAGGGCAGGAGCATAACCCTATAGGACACCCTGAGGGACTGTATGTAAGTATCAGGGAGATTGGTTTTGAATCCCAAACCATCTTCTATTAGACTGGTGCAAAAGTAATTGCAGTATTGCCATTACTTTCAATGGCAAAGACCGCAATTACTTTTGCACCAAGCTATAGGTTTCTAACTCTGGAAATTAGGTAGGTTCTTTGTCTTATCTCTATCCTCTATATTTTGCCTTTTATTTCTAAAATAGAAATACTACAAATACTAACATCACAGGTTTAATTTTTAAGGCTACTATATAGTAGAAATTTAAAACAAAATAAAACCTCTTTGTCTAATTCATTTTCAAACATGCTAGCCATTTTCATTCATGAGAATAAAATGTCTGTGTAGCCCTTCTATATCCAGGAAGCTCTAGCCATGCACTCAATACACATACAAAGTATGTTTGATTTGTTTTACCAATAGTTTATAGTTAGTCATAACCATCTCTGAAATAAGTGATTCTCAAGCTAGACTACACATTAGAATCATCTGGGAACTTTTAAAAATACTGATTCTCAGGTCCCATCCCGAATGAATCAAACCATTATTTCTGGAAATGGGACCCTTTGCAGTCATTGGATTTTTTAATCAGTTAAATAACTCCGCTGTGAAGCCAGTTTTAAGGTGAATTCTTAGAAGGTTTATCCATCTTTCATGTTTCAACTCAATTCTATAGTCTTACCTTATGGACCATGCCATTTTGAGGCTGAAAGTGTTACATTTATTTACTGCATTCTTAATGATGTATCTTGTAAATGCCGGATATATTTGTATACATTATTAAGAGTAGTAGATTTGACTACATTTGCAGATTTCAAGGAAATTTAAACATGGTATCTGACAGGAAGTCTCTCACAGAAACACAAACTTTGTGTCCTCCACTTTTCAAACTTTCCTCCTGAGCACAGAAGCCTATTTATTCTTTTTTCTCAACCTTCTTATAAAAAGTGATTTTATCCCATTTTTCCATTTGCAACCCAAATATTCTCCATCCCTACACTTACTTTCCTCCTGGGAAGTGAAATAACTTTTAATATCTGCAGAATTGCCTAAATGCGGTTACATACACCTGCATTAGTCTAACCAAATATGCATTAATTTTGTTTTGCACAGTGGTTTGTGATTACCTGAAATTTCCCAAAGGTGATTTCCAGATAAACCATTAACTCCTATTTCTGGATCTGCCTACCATGGCTCATAGGTAGAAAACCCAGGCTATTACCGTACCCCTAGTTCACAGGCGTATCTCCAGACGCAAAGGATTGCAACAAAAAATTGTGAACCTTCAGCTCACTGGAGGCAGACGTGTACTGGAGTCAAGACTCAGAAAATAATATGAAGCTTCTTTTATTCTTTTAGGATAAAAGGATAAAAGAAAAAGGGGTAATTAAGTCTCTTTACATCCACCACACTCAGCAGCAAATGACTTCTTGTTTAATAGAGTTGACAATGACAAAATTTATTTTCCTTTGAATAATTGCCTTTACTTAATTACAATTAATCAAAACCTACAGGAGTAAAAATGCTAGAGAATTGTGCTGCCATTTTTGCTGTTTTTCACAAAAGGCTTGTATAGGAGAAATAGATAAAGGAGACAAATAAGTGGATTTTAGATGACTTTCCCTAATTAGAATAAAGACACATCCTAATACAAGGGAAAATGCAGTTTGCTTTCCTATTAATATAACCAAGTTTCATGGCTTTGAGACCTCTGATCTGCTTGCATTACATTATAGCTGTCATCTGTATTTCTTAATAATAGAATTTGCTCACTTCCTTAAGTTAAATTGTTTTGGGGGAAACATTTAAGAAGCAATGTCTTCACTTGGGAAGCATAAGGTTTAAGCCACAGAGACTAAGGTAATTATTTTGCT
This sequence comes from Theropithecus gelada, assembly GCF_003255815.1. NCBI lineage: Eukaryota > Metazoa > Chordata > Mammalia > Primates > Cercopithecidae > Theropithecus > Theropithecus gelada. Next base: position 26,230,855 of record NC_037669.1, on the reverse strand, counting down.
AAGTTAATTAGTAATGTTTATGTATTTGATAAAATACGAATACAATTACAAGACAAATAGATTACAGCATGAGGCTTAAGGACCATGGACTGATGTATGGGACATCATTTTTCAGATGTCTGTAATGTAGCTTAATCCCAATATGTACAAAACTGGACCCAGCAACCTCCTTTGTTCTCATCACTGTTTGGATCATTTTAAAAAAAAAAAAAAAAGGAACACAGAGAATAAGAAACCAGAGTCATCCTAAACAAGTCTTCTTCCCCTCCCATCTTTCCATATGTAATTCATCACCAATGTCTGTTCATAAAAATTCAGACACATCTCTCCACTCTGTTCTCCTATCTATACCTCCATCTTCACTACTACCCGAAACAGGCTACCAGCACCCCTAGACTGGACTGCTGTAAATGGCTCATAAGTGATCTATCTACCGTCATCCATCCTTATCCCTGCTTATGCATTCGCCCCACTACACCTAGAAAAATCTTTGCAATCTTTTCCACACAATTCTGATTTTGTTGCTCCTTGCTGATTCCCTGTTCTCCCTCAGCTTTGAAATCCTTTAATTTTCCCCCTAACCTCTCACAATCTCCTCCCCATCCCCAGCCCTGGCCTGACCTTGTTTACCCACGTTTACCACACCCCAGCTCAGTGTTCTCCTTGGCTTCTTCCCTCAGCATCACCATCCCCCAGCCAGGGTATTCAAAGGACAGAACCCTCTTTCCTCCCCTTTAGTCCCAATTTACTCCTGTTCATCCTACAGACTTCAGATCACTCCCCTTTCCCAATCTTCCTGCATGCATTAATTTTCCTATTATGCCACCTCAGAGCACCATGTACTTTAGCACTTAAAACAATTGCAATTTTACAATTATTGCTTATTATTTACCATCTCCCCCAATAAACTGCATTTGTTTGCCGTTATATCTTTAGTGCCTTCTACAACTCTAGGTCAGTTAAGCATTTAATAAATAAATATTAATTTAATGAATTAAAGAATTAAATGGCTTGATTTCCATAGAATATGACACATTTTGAAAATCCCACAACAATTAGGGCATACCTAAATCTTGTATTTTTCAGTAAATGCTATTGAAAAAAATATCATATTGACAGGCAACTCCTACATGGATTACAGTAAACTATCACTTCTTGTGTAATAGGAAACTGTGGTTCTGGGGAGGAGAAAAAAACACATAATTATAAAACATGATATAATGCCAAATGGGTTACAATCCAAAAGGCTCTGAGCTTAATATAATATCTAAATTCCAGTGTCAGCCAAACTAATTTCCAAGCATATATCTTATAGTTGAAACAAAATGCTTAACACTTGACCCTAAGTATGTATAAAATCTGTGATGGTTAATATTGAGTGTCAACTTCATTAGATTGAAGGATGAAAAGAACAGTTCCTGGGTGTGTCTGTGACGGTGTTGCCAAAGGGGATTAACATTTGTGTCAGTCGACTGGGAGAGGCAGACTCACCCTCAACATGGGTGGGCACCATCTAATCAACTACCAGCACAGCCAGAATAAAGCAGACAGGAGATGGAAGAACAGATTGCCGAGTCATTCGACCTTCATCTTTCTCCTGTGCTGGATGCCTCCTGCCCTCAAATATCAGATTCCAAGTTCTTCAGCTTTTGGACTCTTGGACTTACACCAGTTGCTTGCCAGGGGCTCTGAGGCCTTTGACCACAGATTTAAAGGTTGTACAGTCGGCTTTCCGGCTTTTGAGATTTGGGGACTTGGACTGATCCACCACTGGGCTGCCTTGCTCCTTGTGCAGATGGCCTATCTTGGAAATTTACCTTGTGATTGTGTGAGTCAATTCTCCTTAATAAACTCCATATATACATATATTCTATTAGGTCTGTCCCTCTAGAGAACCCTAACACAAAATCCTTCTAGTGGAAAACATTTCCTTGAGGGTCAGTGGCATGCTTTCCTAACTAAATTTGTCTTTTATAGATGCCAACTTTTACTGGAACATAAATTTTGAGACTATTTTTAGAAATAAAGATTTTTAAATGTCAATTTTCTAGGAATTTGGAGGTTTTCCATTTCGTCAGCCATTTTCAGACTCTTTAGCACTCAATGCTATGCCTATGTTCCTGGAGTAGTATTATGGAAATCATAGATCCTGAGTTCTTATTTTTATTTTCCCTACTGGTCTATCTATTTATATAACATGCCTAATTTGGTAGAAGCTATTTTCATATCTCCACACTTCAGTTGCCTCATCAATAACATGGAGATAAAATGCCTCCTACTAATCCTTATTTTTCTTTCTCATTTGTTTCATCATTTTGACCACTCAAGGTCTTTTAAAATGTGGAGATCTATACATCGATTTGTATACATTCAGTTTCAAACTACTTTTCATCTCATCTCTCCAAAAGATGGATATAAAAGTCTCTCTCTAGAGAAGTGAAATGACTCCTTTATTCTGATAAGTACATTTGTTTATAGAAAGCTGCCAGTGAAGAGCACACATGAAGACAGAAAGACAAGAAGACCTTTAAACAAAGAAGAGGAAAGAACACATGTAACTTACGTCATTTTCAGATTGAGGTCCTCTGACATGTGGTTTGCCTGAAGGAAAGAATAAGTGATACCAAAGAATGTAACTTAACCTCTTCTAAACATCTAAAACCTTCTCTGAAGGACCACCTTCGGGTGGAAATTTGAGTCACACACCCTACTTTTCTGGAAAGAGTGATTTTGAAACCAACAGCTAACTTCCTCCAGTCAGTTAAGGGAGGTGCCCCTTTAACCATGTAATGTATGATAGCAAGAACAATTGTTGTCTTTTTCTTTCTAGTAGCACAGACTTTTTTAAAAAACATAGTTAAAAATTATTTAAACCTCCTTGCTCAATAACTTTTGCAAATCGCAGTGAGAATTTGAGGGTTCAGACCTATAAATAAGGTGTATTTATTTTGGATGTTTTATCTCAGCCTTTCAAATCACATTTCTAAGATTAAACCTAAAATATTTTAACATTGAAGTATTCTCTGTTGTTCCCTTTGTAAGCAATCAACCAGTCAACCAAGCAAACAAACAAAAACTTAGCTTGCAAGGGGAAGTATGGCTTTGAAAACAAATCCAAAGTAGTGACTGAGTAAAACTTCTTTTGGAATGTGAATTGAATCACTGACATTTAGCAGAGGCATCCAGCGAAGTCTTAGCCTGAGGTGATAAATAGTGTCTCTCAAAATCAAATCCTCTGGCTTAGGTCCCATTACAAAGATACAACTTTCTGCATATAATGATTCATTCCATGGAATTGATACTTACACAAGGAGATGGTTTTATTATTGCCATGTATTATACTATGTCACCCAAAACCACTACTTAGGAGTTAAGAATATAGATTTGGGCCATGCACGGTGGCTCACGCCTGTAATCCCAGCACTTTGGGAGGCTGAGGAGGGCACATCTCCTGAGGTCAGGAATTTGAGACCAGTCTGGCCAACATGGCGAAACCTCATCTCTACTAAAAATACAAAAATTAGCTGGGTGTGGTGGTGGGCACCTGTAATCCCAGCTACTCAGGAGGCTGAGGCAGGAGAATCGCTTGAACTCGAGAGGCAGAGGTTGCAGTGAGCTGAGATCACGCCATTGCACTCCAGCCTCGGTGACAGAGTGAGACTTTATCTCAAAAAAAAAAAAGAATATAGATTCGAAATTCAGTTTTCCTGAGTCGAAACTGGCTCCATCACTTCTTAACTGTGAGATCCTGGATAAATTATATAACCTCTCTCTGCTTTGGTTTCTCTTATTTGCAAAATGTTGATAATAAGGATATCTTGTAAGATTGTTATAAATGTATGTGACAAAGTATACATTTGCATGTTAATTATACATATTGGCTACAGTTTCATTATAAAGTCTAGAAACATAAGTATTTACCATATAAAGCCAACATATTAAGTAATCAATTTAATGCTTGTATTTGACAAGCTAGAAAGTGGTCACCTGGGGATGCCCACAGGATGGGAACCTCCCCATTATGCTAGAGTGCTAGGGGACTAGTTGGACAATACATTCCAAAACTGCATTGCCTTTTATTGCTGTGTGGAATGGACTACACACTTAACAGATTTAAATCCCTTCTATCACTTCTAGGATATGCCGAAGGTACAAGTTGCTTCAGAATAAATCTGAGACACATTCATCCCAGGCAATGCATCACAGATGCATGAGCAGGGACTAGTGAAAACAAAAGCACTGCCTTTGCTGCAATTTTGCACACTTTGTCCATCTATGCATTGTTAATGAGGGACAACCTGTGGAACATACCATGTAGATGATTGAGCAAATTATAATGAAAACCAAAGTTACTATGTAAACTGCCTTGCCTTTCAGATCTCTGGATGCCCAGCATTATGTAAATGGTAGGCATGTTAGTACTAAAGGCAGTTTATTGTGCTCTTGCCCATCCTCAACAGTGCTCCAGGGGATTTTCCCTTGCCCACACATTTAGAAAAAGGCAGGTATTGTGAAGAGGGTTCTTCTCCTAGGCTTATTCCAAAAGTATAATAGGTGGAGCAGATAATAAGCTGCTAAAAAGGTGAAACTGGGAAAGTACTTCATTTCTGTGAGTTTACATGGAGGGATCTTAAGGTCTTCAGTTATCATGTAAATGTGCTAATTTCCAAGGCAAGAACCAGTTGAAAGTAGAGTCATTTTCATGGTGAACAGAAAGTAGAGCTTCAGATTATGGGACACAGCCCCCAAGAAGGTCAGACTAAGATCTTTTTAACATTTTGTCCAAAATAAAATTCTGGTAAAAGCAGAATTTGCATCCCGATATCAATTTGCAAAAGTCTTTGCTGTTACCACTTTCTGCTTCTGGAGATATCTGGTATCTTCTGCCATGTGCCAGGGATCATGGTAGGTGAACAGTTGTCAGATTTACCAAATAAAAATATGGGATGCCTAGTTAAATATGAATTTCTCATAAACAATGAGTCATTGTTTAGTATAAGTAGGTCCTATGCAATACTTGGAACATATATATAGGAAATTATTTATTTTTCATCATTAAAATTATATTTATATGAATTTATGTAGTTTTTCATCATTAATCTAAAAATTTAAATAGAGCTGCCAGATGAAAAACAGCGTACTCAGTTAAATTAGAACTTCAAATAAACAATGAATAATTGCTTAGTGTAAGGATGTCCCATGCAATAGTTGGGACAAACTTATGTGAAATAAATTATTTGTTGTTTCTTTTGTCATTATTCTTAAATTCAAATTTAATTAGTTCCACCATAGTGCATCTGGCAACTCCATACTAAATTCAAGTTAAGTAGCTACTAAGCAACCACCTTTGAATTCTAACACAAGTTTCTTTCATGTCAGAGTCTGCACTGGTAGGACTGTAGGTTTAGACTTTTCTATAAGGTGTGCAAGGGGCACTACAATGGAAGGAGAATGAGTCTCAGGACAAAATCCACCTACTTTACTATTTTAATTAGAGCTCTGGTCATGCACTTCAAGCTTTCTCCTTCTTTAAATTCAACATCACTTTTTGCTTTACTTAATCCACAAGTTTGCTTAAATAGTAAATAAAGGGCAAATGCTTCTACTCTTATAAACCCAAAAATATCAAGCTAATTTTCCTCAATCAAAACTTAGAGTGCACACTCTGAAAATAATCTCATAAATGGACAAAATATTTAAATTATAATGATCAGGAAAATCAGGGATAAAGTATCACTTGACCCATAGCTCCAATTCCTTTTTAAGTACACAGTAGAGTATGTTATTTCACGTGGCTATGTGGTATTATTTTTCTTATGTTAATGTCACTCACTAGGATTACATAATTTCTCATTTATATTTAGTGGTTTGTGTCTTCCACTTATCAGTATCAGAACCCCTAGATTAGATTAAAATATCCTCTATAGAGAGAGTTTAAAACCTACCTGAGAATCCTCATAACAACAAAACCCCTTCAATTTTAATTCTTTTCAAAAATATTTTCATTAGTTACCATAAACTAATTCAGATAATAGACACAGACCACTGGAGTTAAGGGAACTCTAAACCAGAGACTCATGTAATGACCCCTCTTTTTGCATAATAAACCCAAAGTACACATTCGGAGGTTTTTGCTTGTTTATTTTTCCCTGAATGGAGATTTTTTTGTACATATCCATCTTTGTTACTTGATATATTTTTAAGCTACTACAACTTCAAGTATGCGGCAAAAGCACTCTTATAGCAAATGACCTATGTTGGTGAGGATGTTAAATCTGAGCTGCTGCAAGAAATCCTGTCATACTAACTGACACACTCTATCTTTAGTAGGAAATATATATTTAATTATATAAATTAAATAGAGCAGATATCAAAGTAACACCTGAAATAGACACTGAATAATAAATAGTTTTTATAAAAATAGTGTTCTTATCTTATACCATTGTTCTCAGTATTAATATATAAAAGGAACTACTAAAAATTTTGAGGTTTTTGCTGTGGTTTTGTTTTTTCTTTTTTTCCACAAGTGCGGATTGACTCATTAATAGGCTGAGAAAACCATTTAAAATGGAAAATATCAGTATGCATTGCACATACAAAGGTTAAATATTATTTTATGCTCTTTAAACCTGTGGGTCAGTGTCCCCATATTTGACAGCCATTATACTAGAGTGCTTAGCAAAAAAACCCAGAGTACTCTTGCATAAATGTCCTCTTACAATGTTATTTAAAGGGAAATTATAGCCCTATGCCTTAGTCAGCTTGGGCTGCTATGAGAAAGTACCACAGGCTAGGTGGATTATAAGCAATGGAAAGCATCTCAAGGTCTTTAAGGAGGGTCTTTAAAAGGAGGGTCTCTAAAAGGTCTTATAATGATGTCTGTCTCAATCTCAAAGACCTTGAGATCCCTTTAAAGATGAAATTCATACCTCTAATACTAGTATCATATCCATTTCTAGAACTGCAGAATTGCCAGATTTTGTTAATATTCATTAACTACCTCTAGGCTATCTTCCAACCCAAGTCTCTCTGTAGTCTTTAATCTCCTATAAGATGCATTTCTTTCTCAATGTCTTTCACTCAATATCTCTCACACATGCTCTCTCTCTCTCTTTCCCCCTCCTTGTCTCTCATATTTATGGTATATTAATGCTTAAAGTATAGTGGATTATGTCAATTGGTTGTTTCAAAGGATCCCTAAGGAGGAAGAGAATGATGGAAAGAACTCAAACTCATCCCATGGAATACTTACCAAATGCTAAGCACATTTACAGATGTTAGCAAGTACAATCCTCATGGTACATTTGTGAAGAAAGAGGTAATTGTCTGTCTATCGTGAATTATCACACTTAGGCCTAGAGTGGCAAACTAGGTTAGAGAGATATTGTCCTCATTGCTTTATAGGCAGACCAACTGAAATTTATAAATGAAGGCCACTTGCACAAATCACAAAGAACAGTGGAAGCAGGAACTGACTTCTAGTTTAGTGCTTGCTCTTTCCTCCTGTTCCCTCACTGACCAAATGCTTGTTCATGTACCATTTGTACTTCTTGGGAGAAATGGCATGAGGGTTAGGCAGACTGAATATATTATGAATATTTTCATCTGATGCAGTGGCTTCCAAGAGTGCTTTTGCTGCATATTTGAAGTTGCAGCAGCTTTAAAAAAATAAGAGTGATATGCATTGTTTTTCTTCTCCAACAACAGCAATAGTAACAATAATCATAGACTTCTTGTTTATGGGGTGTGCGTGTGTGTGTGTGTGTGTGTGTGTGTGCATATATGTGGTTTTTTTCTCATTTTGACTAATGCAGGAGGCTGGATAAAAAAGCTCTGAGTATTTGAGCTGCTCCTGTAACAACAACAACAACAAAAAATGATTCGTCCCATCATTATTCCTAAAGTGCTAAGTTTTGAGATTATAAATTATTCCATTCTCCAAAATATTCAACTTCTAATCGAGTCTGAAGTGGATGAGACTGTCGGATTCTAAGATTTGAGTAAAGGATGCTACATGCTGCTGTGATGAGGAGAGTAAAAAGCACTTAAAATAAATGATCTGCCTAAGGGATTCACATTTATGATTGATTATTGATCTCTGGAAGGCTTGCTACAAGTAGGAAATTTTCTGCATTAAATCTTATATTCTAGAATATGATCCAAGCATCCTTATATACAAGCTGAACATTGTAACATTAAAGAGATTTTAACTCTTCATTTTGTGCGACTCCACTGCTGCCTTTGACACTGTTGACAATCTGTTCTCAAAACTCTCTTTTCCAGCTTTGTGACACTTAGTTTTTATAGTACATCTACTTGCCTTTTTGACAAGTTCTCCTTAATTGAATCTTCTTCCTTCAATCTTCTAACTCTGGGTGTATTGAAGGCCTAGTCCTTGCCCCTCTGCTTGCTTTATTTTCACAATCTTTCTTTGGCAGTTTTCTCACAATTTTTATCTGAATTACTTCTGACAGCAATAGTGAATGAATGCAGATTTATTCCATCCTGTGTTTAATCTTAAAAATGTGTGTAGACTTTATTTTCTATTTCATAATACTTCATTGTATGAGGGCATGATGATTTTTAATTGCAAAAATTTTTAAACATTTTTTTCATATCTTGGAATGTGCTATGTGATTATTATCTTGTGGCTTTATGCACTGCCTGGCTTCCTGCCTTGGAGCAGAAGTACAATCTGAGAAAAACTGCCTTAAACTATATTTCTCTCCAACCCAGACATACATCCTAAATCTGCACAAAATGCGATCTAGTTGGGGTTTTACTTAGCAATTCTGACAACCTGAAAATCAACATGTTCCAGACTGACCATCTCTTCTCTGGAAATACTATATTCTGGGCAAAATGATTAAAGTTTTCAGTATCATCTTCAACTTCTCCTTTAATTGGGGTATGCAATAATTACATCTTTTTATTGTTTCCCGCTTCTCTTCCTTAGTCCTTGATAGCGTAGCATCTTCTATAATACACACAGGAATTTTCACCTTTTTGGAAGTCACAGACTCATTCAATAATCAAAAGCTTATGTATCCGTCCCCAGAAGAACTTTATTATGCATACATTGTTTTAGGGGGATTCAAACTCTCTGTCCTATAAAATGATGTGTAGTTAGCTTCCTCGCCTCCAACACCTCCTGCAAACTGCTGATCAAATTTATCTTCCTAAAACACTGTTTTTATCAAGTCATTAGCCCACTCAAAAATTTTTATAACGCTCAACTACATAGAGAATAAAATGGAAGGTTGGCATGATACCTAACATATGTCAGGGTTTGTATGGCTCAGCTACTTTATATATATTATTATACTTAATATTCATAATAAAGTTATATGATAATATTATCTTCTTTTTATAAGGAAGAAATAGACAGTTGGGATCCAAATCCAAGTTTCTCTTACTTCAAAACTTCTGCTTTTTCTCTTACTCCACCTTGCCTTCATTATGCGATTTTGTCTAAAATCCAAACAACTTTCTTAACCTTGTACAAGGGGTTTTTTCCCAAAATTTCTTTCAACTTTGTCTTCATGCTTCTCTTTTTATAGACTCTATTCCAACCGGAATTATCTTGTTATTCTCCCCTAAAACTTGCCATTCATACACATGCTCTTTTGTATGCTTTGTCCTCATCTTAAATAGAAAAGAAAATTCAAAGACCTTTGCTCCTCTAATCCAATTTCTTGTTATTTTCTAGGGTCCAATTAAATCATGATTTCCTCTGTCATAACTTTCCCTAAGATCATCTAGTTGGTACTTTTAATCATACTCTATATTGTCATTTCCTTTCAGTATTTTTCTTACAATCATTTTGTATTATTTTATAAAATGACAGGTGTTTGTATTCTCCAATCCCATTAAAATGCAGGCAATTGAGGGAGCTATATAATTTAATTTACAAATAGCAGAGGCTTTCTATATTTGTTGAATGAGTGACTGTGTATGTATTCATAAGTGTCCCATTTTCCTGGCATTAACCCCAATCACAATTATTTGATCTTTATTTTCTCTAAGTTGATCCCTTTGTGAATTGTTTATGAAGCAGAATAGCAAAGATTCTTGATTTTTCCTTTAAAATGGTATTAAAGTATTCACTTTAACCACACTGGAAATATACATTGAACCCTAAAGAGAGCCCTTCATTTGAAAAAGTGGAAAGGGAAATTTCACTTAACTCTGTGGTTCTCAAATAGGCCATTAAGCTTTTCTTCTGTCAATATCAATGTTCCTCAATCAGGGTAAGAGGCTGTTCAGGCTTGCCTTTAATAAACAATGGAAGTAGATCCTGTTCACATTTGAAAATCTGTTAAGTCATGTGCTTAACGTTAACCGGTTAGGACACTGACATGGAATACTGAGAGCTTTGTCAAACATGCCCACAGGTTCACCATTTGCATAATCCTAAATGGCATATTCCCATTAGGGGAGCTTTGCGTAGCTGTAAGCAGGAAATATGTTATAGTACTCTTGTCAGAGATACAGAAGAAGAAATTTTTTTCCCCAGATATCATATAGTAAATCAAGGGCAGGGCCTAATACGCAAAGATTGCTTCTTTTCTTCTAATTTAAATGTCACAGAATTTGTTCTGTCTTTATATGTAAAAGAATTGGGCCTTCTAAAAAGAAATGAAAAACAGTAAATGTTTGATTATCTTCTTTCTTTCTTTCTTTATTATTTTTATTTTAGATTTAGGAGGTTCATGTGCAGGTTTGTCACAAGGGTATACAAGGGTATATTGTATGATGCTGAGGTTTGGGGTGTGAAGGAACCTGTCACCCAGGTAATGAGCATAGTATCCAATAGGTAGTTTACAACCCTTGCTTCCCCTCCCCTCCCCCTTTTAATAGTCCCCAGTGTGTATTGTTCCCATCGTTATGTCCATGTTTATCCCGTATTTAGCTCCCACTTATACGTGAGAACATAAGATATTTGGTTTTCTGTTTCTGTGTTAATTCACTTAAGGATAATGACCTGCAGCTGCACCCACGTTGCTGCAAAGGACATAAATTTGTTCTTTTTTTTTAGTTTCATAATATTCCATGGTGTATATGTACCACATTCCTTAGCCAATATACTGTTGCTGGGCACCTAGGTTGATTCTGTGCTGATTGTATGTTTTCACTATCGTGAATAGCACTGCGACCAACATACGAGTACTTTTGTCTTTTTGGCAGACCAGTTTATTTTCTTCTGGGTATATATGCAGTAAAGAGATTACTGGGTTAAATGGTAGTTCTAGCTTTAGTTTTTAAAGAAACCTCCAAACTGCTTTCCACAGTGGCTGAACTAATTTACATTCCCACCAACAGAGCATGATTTCCCTTTTTTTCACAGCTTCACCAGCATCTGTTATTTTGGGGGGTTTTTTTGAGGGAAGTCGGTGGGCAAAAGAACTGGGTCACTTTTATTCTGGAACAAAGTATAGTGCATGGAAATTAAAGGAATTTCAGTATTTCCAGAATAAGCCCATTATGTGAGGAGAGCTATGAAACATGTAATTTATTTTCACAAATTTCCCAACATTGATTATTTAAAATGTAACTAGAACTTACTTCTCCTGTTCCACTTAATAGCATATATTCTAGCATCATTGCCCAGTTAAAAATCATATTCTGCCTGAGAATTTACATTAGATGAATGAGGTTTAACAGGTTTTATATGTTATGGGATAAATGCATTCTGTTTTAAAAAAATTACTTTTTATTTCAATAAGTTTTTGGGAAACAGGCAGTGTTTGCTTACATGAGTAAGTTCTTTAGTGATAATTTCTGAGATTTTGGTGCATCCATGAACCAAGCAGTGTACAAGTACCCAAAATATAGTCTGTTAACCCTTGCCACACCCCACCCTTTCCCCTGAGCCCCCAAAGTCCAATGTATCATTCATATACCTTTCCATTCTCATAGCTTAGCTCCCACGTATTAATGAGAACATAGGATGTTTTGTTTTCCATTCCTTCATCACTTCACTTAGAATAACAGTCTCCATCCAGGTTGCTGTGAATGCCATTATTTCAGTCCTTTATATGGCTCAGGAGTATTCCATTTTATATATATATATATATATATATGGATATATCTGGCCTATATATAATGAATATAATGGAAAATATATTGGACTATATATGGAATATATACAATATATATTATATGTAAATATATAATATATATTATATGTAAATACATATATAATATATAATGGAATATACCTGGAATATATATAATGAATATAATGGAATATACATATCACATTTTCTTTATCCACTCATTGATTGATGAGTATTTCGGCTGGTTCCATATTTTTGCAGCTGCAAATTGTGCTGCTATAAACATGCATGTGCAAGTGTCTTTTTCATAGAATGACTTCTTTTCCTCTGGGTAGAGACCTAGTAGTGGGATTGCTGGATAAAATGATAGATCTACGTTCAGTGCTTTAAGGAATCTCCACACTGTTTTCCATAGTGGTTGTACTAGTTTACATTTTCAACACCAGTGTAAAAGTGATCCTTTTCACCGTGTCCCCGCCAACATCTGTTTTTTTTTAATTTTTTGCTTATGGCCATTTTTGCAAGAGTGAAGTAGTATCACATCGTGGTTGTGATTTGCATTTCCCTGATCATTAATGATGTTGAGCATTTTTCCCCATATGCTTGTTGTCCATTTGTATATCTTCTTTTGAGAATTATCTATTCATGTCCTTAGCTCATTTTTTGATAGGATTGTTTGTTTTGTTCTTGCTGATTTGTTTTAGTTCTTTGTAGATTCTGGATATTAGTTCTTTGTAAGATGTATAGACTGTGAAGATTTTCTCCCACTCTGTGTGAGTTGTCAGTTAACTTTGCTGATTATTTCTTTTGCTGTGCAGAAACTTTTCAGTTTAATTAAGTCCCGTCTATTTATCTTTGTTTTATTGCATTCACTTTGGGGTTTGGGTCATGAAGTCTTTGCCTAAGCAATATCTAGAAGGGGTTTTCTAATGTTATCTTCCAGAATATTTATGGTTTTAGGTCTTACATCTAAGTCCTTGATCCATCTTGAGTTGATTTTTGTATAGGGTGAGAGATGAGGATCCAGTTTCATTCTTCTACATGCAACTTACCAATTATCCCAGCACCATTTGTTCAATAGGGTGTCCTTTACCTACTTTATGTTTTTGGCTACTTTGTTGAAAATCAGTTGCTTGTAAGTATTTGGGTTTATTTCTGGGTTCTCTATTCTTGTCCATTGGTCTGTGTGCCTATTTTTATACCCGTATCATGCTGTTTTGGTGACTATTGCCTTATAGTACAGTTTGAAGTCGGGTAATGTGATGTCTCCAGATTTGTTGTTTTTGCGTAGTCTTACTTCAGCTCTGCAGGCTCTTTTTTGGTTCCATATAAATTTTAGTATTGTTTTTTCTAGTTCTATGAAGAATAATGGTGGTATTTTGTTGGGAATTGCATTGAATTTGTTTATTGCTTTCAGCAGTAAGGTCATTTTCACAATATTGATTCTACCCATCTATAAGCATGGGATGTGTTTCCATTTGTTTGTGTTGTCTATGATTTCTCTAAGCAGTGTTTTGTAGTTTTCTTTGTAAAAGTCGTTCACATCCTTGGTTAGGTATATTCCTAACTATTTTATGGGTTTTTTTTGCAGCTATTGGGAAAAAGGTTGAGTTCTTGATTTGATTCTCAGCTTGGTCGCTGTTGGTGTATAGCAGAGCTCCTGATGTGTGTACATTAATTTTGTATCATGGAACTTTGTGGAATTCATTTACCAGTTGTAGGAGCTTTTTGGACGTGTCTTTAGGGTTTTCTAGGTATATAATCGTGTCATCAGCAAACAGCAACAGCATGACTTCCTCTTTACCAATTTAGATGCCCTTTATTTTTTTCTCTTGTCTGATTTATCTGGCTAGAACTTCCAATAATATGTTGAACAGCAGGGGCGAAAGTGAGCATCCTTGTCTTCTTCCAGTTCTCAGGGAGAATACTTTCAACTTTTTGCTATTTAGTATGATGTTGGCTGTGGGTTTGTTGTACATGGCTTTCATTACCTTAAGGTATGTCTTTACTATGCTGATTTTGCTGAGAGTTTTACTCATAAAGGGATACTGAATTTTGTCAAATGCTTTTTCTACATCTATTGAGTTGTATCATGTGATTTTTGTTTTTAATTCTGTTTATGTGGTGTATCACATTTATTGACTTACGTATGTTAAACTGTCCCTGCATCCCTGGTATAAAACCCACTTGATCATGGCGGATTATCTTTTTGATATGCTGTTGCATTTGGTTAGACAGTATTTTGTTGAGGATTTTTACATCTATATTCATCAGGGATATTGGTCTGTGGTTTTCTTTTTTTGTTATATCCTTGCCTGGTTTTGGTATTCAGGTGATACTGGCTTTATAGAATGATTTCGGGAGGATTTCCTCTTTCTGTATCTTTTGGAAGAATGTCAATAGGATTGGTATCAATTCTTCTTTGAATGTTTGATAGAATGCAGCTGTCAATCCATTTGGTCCTGGACTTTTTTTGTTGGAAATTTTTTTTATTACCATTTCAATCTTGCTGCTTGTTATTAGTCTGTTTAGAGATTCTATACCTTCCTGGTTTAATCTGGGAGGGTTGTATATTTTCAGGAATTTATGCATCTCCTCTAGGTTTTCTAGTTTATGTACATAAAGGTATTCATAGCAGCCTTGAATACTCTTTTGTATTTCTGCGGTATCATTTGTAATATCTCCCGTTTCATTTCTAATTAGCTTGTTTGAATTTTCTCTCTTATTTTCTTGGTTACTCTTGCTAATGGTCTATCAATTGTATTTATCTTTTCAAAGAACCACCTTTTTGTTTCATTTATCTTTTGTATTGTTTTTGTTTGTTTGTTTCAATTTCAATTAGTTCTGCTCTGATCTCAGTTATTTCTTTTCTTCTGCTGGGTTTAGGTTTGGATTGTTTTTGTTTCTCCAGTTTCATGAGGTATGACCTTAGATTGTCTTTTTGTGCTCTTTCAGACTTTTTGATGTAGGCATTTAATGCTATGAACTTTCCTCTTAGCACTGCTTTTGCTGTATCCCAGAGGTTTTCATAGGTTCTGTCACTACTATCTTTCAGTTCAAATAATTTTTTAATTTCCATCTTGATTTCATTGTCGACCCAATGATCATTCAGGAGGAAGTTATTTAATTTCTGTGTATTTGCATGGTTTTCAGGGTTCCTTTTGGAGGTGATTTCCAATTTCATTCCACTATGGTCTGAGAGATTACTTGATATCATTTTTTCTCAAATTTACTGAGACTTGTTTTGTGCCCTGTCATATGGTCTATCTTGGAGAATGTTCCATGTGCTGATGAATTGAATGTATATTCTGCAATCGTTGGGTAGAATGTTCTGTAAATATCTGTTAAGTCCATTTGTTTTAGGGTGTAGTTTAAGTTCATTGTTTCTTTGTTGACTTTCTGTCTTGATGACCTGTCTAGTGCTATCAGTGAAGTATTAAAATCCTGCACCATTATTGTGTTGCTGTCTACCTCACTTCTTGGTCTATTCGTAATTGTTTTACAAATTTGGGCACTCCAGTGTTAGGTGCATATATATTTAGAATTGTGAAATTTTCCTATTGGAGTAGTCCTTTTACCGTTATATAATGTCTTTTTAAACTTCTCTTGCTTTAAAGTTTGTTTTGTCTAAGAATAGCTATTCCTGCTCTCTTTTGGTGTCCATGTGCATGGAGTATCTTTTTCTACCCCTTTACCTTAAGTTTATGTGAGTCCTTATGTGTTAGGTGAGTCTCCTGGATATAGGAGAAACTTGATTGGTGAATTCTTATCCATTCTGCCATTCTGCATCTTTTTAAGTGGAGCATTTAAGCCATTTACATTCAATGTTAGTATTGAGATATGAGGTACTATTCTATTCATTGTGCTATTTGTTGCCTAAATACCTTGTTTGTTTGTTTTTTCTTATTGTTATATAGATTCTGGGAGATTCCTGCTTTAAGGAGGTTCCATTTTGGTGTATTTTGAGAATTTGTTTCAAGATTTAGGGCTCCTTTTAGCAGTTTTTGTAGTGCTGGCCTGGTAGTGGCAAATTCTTTCAGTATTCGTTTGTCTGGAAAAAACTGTATCTTTCCATCATTTACAACGTTTAGTTTTGCTGGATAAAAAATTCTTGGCTGATAATCGGAAGAGATATGTGCACTTCTCTGTTCATTATTGACATTAGTCAAGATGTGGAATCAAGCTAAGTGTCCATTAACAGATGAAAAGATTTTAAAAACTGATATATATGCATGTGTCTGCATATGTATGTATCTATATGTGTGTATGTGTATGTCTCTCTGTCATATATAATTAAATATTATTCCGCCTTCAAAAAGAAGGAATGCTTCCATGCCTTCCACATGTGACAACATGGATAAATCTAGAGGGCATTATGCTAAGTGAACTATTTGAACCAGAAGCAGGAAGACAAGTCCTGCATGATATTACTTACATGTGGAATCTAAAAACATTGAACTCTTAGGAACCAATATTTTTAAAGTAGGATAATTTCTCCTGATACTGTGAATTTCCAGTTTTTCCAGAAAGATAGCAAAACTTACAATGCTGGGTCACAATGGCACAAAAGTCTGAGGCTAAGGCCTACTTCAGATAAAGCATGTGTTCTTCTGTTTACCTCAGTACCTGCTCAGCACACTTTATTCACTGCTAATACCCTCTTGCTCCCTGCAGGTACATATGTGTGTGACATGCATGTGTTTTTCAAAGAGCAAAACTCTTTATAACTGTAGGAACACATTGAAATAAAGAAAAATAAAGCTTTTTAAAGATGGTAAGAGATTCTTCAAAGGCTATTTCCTTTCATGTTGTTGACCTGCTTGACTTAATAGATACGAATGTGTAGATAAATATAAAGAGAAAATAAATTCAAAGAAGGGTGAAATGAGAACTCCCCTTTTATTTTTGCTCCAAATTTTCCATTCCTATATTATCCAATTGAAATTATTACTAATAGTTTTATTTACATCCTTCCATATATGTTTCTAAGAGTGCGTGTAGGTACTCATACATGCATCCATCCACTGTTTACATAAATGGTATCAGAATACACGTCTTATTCCATGGCTTTTTTTTTAAACGCAAGAATAGACATCTTTCTATATAAGTAAATATAAATCTGTTCCAAATTTTGATGGCAACATAATATTTGAAATGCAAATTATTAGTTTACTGAATCATTCCATCACTGATCCACATTTAGGCTGTTTCTGGTTTTTTACTTTTTGAACAATAATAATATGACCATATTTATTCATATTTCTTGATTCTTATTTGTCAGTGTGTATGCAGGGTGAACTCATCCTAAGTTGTATTATGGGGTCAAAATAAGTGCATGTTTTAAAGTCTGATTGATATGGCTAGACAAAAGAAGTCAATCATTAATCCTTGCCAAATGTTTAGGTGAAGTATGGATCTGGTTAGATTTTGGTGTGGGGTCCCTAAACATAGTGTGACATTTTCATTTGATAAGAATAGTTGTCTGGGTTATGTTCTCCCTATGTGCAAATTTAATCTGTTTCATGTCGAAAACAAAAAGAATGGCATCCACTGCTAGCTTCTCTCCCCTCCCCCTGCCATATACACAAACTGTGGTATACCTGTCTCTGAAAAGTAAACTGGACATCTTTTACTTATGATGAAGATGACAATAGAGACATAATTGATCCTCATTGCAACAAATCAGATGCCTAGAAGAGAAGACAAATGGTAGAGATGCAGGGCTTTGTGCCAAAAATCCTAAGAGGCAGGAAGTGCCCTGGGATATGCTCCAGCTGCAGCGGAAATGTGAGAAGCCTCAAATGGTTAAAAGGAAATAGCCTGCTGAAGGAGAGACGTGTGTGTGGCAGGATGTGTTGCTACAAAGAATTTCTCTAGCTCTTTGTTGTTAAGTTAATTTAATACTCTGCATATCCATTGGCTTTTTACTGAATTTTACTGCATAAGATAAGGAAAAGGCTATGGCATATAGATCATTTCACCTTTTCTGCTGATGCCATGCCTTGGCATCTTATCTGTAACTTCCCTGTGAAAACACCACTGAAGAGGCAATGAGTTGTAAAATGGGTACTTTTTTTCCTCCAAAATAATGTTTCACTAATACCTTTGTTTGGAAATTGAAAGAGAATTCCAATTATATAGAATTATTATGAAATGTAATATTTATTCTGGGGGAAGATATATCCTATTATTCAATAACAGTTTTGTCCAAAGGGCAAATATTAACAGAGATTAATGAATTCATCCTTTTAACGTTTATACAACGTGGGAAAGGGCAAATAACATTATTCTCATTAAAGATTACCATATTTGATAGAACAAGTACCAGTATGTTTTGAGCTTAACTGAACATAATTTGTGAGTGTAGAAATCTAAACTATTCATAACAATAGCTTTTATTTGTGGAGTATCAGCAGTATGTCACATACCCTAACTGGAGCAACATTAGCAACCTTGTGAGTTTTGCAGAATAGGCGCTAAATTTGATTTGCCAATGTTACCTCAATTTCATTTGTGAAAGGTCAGTATAAAAATGAATTCAATAAGCAATTTTGGGATTAGAAATCTTAGAGGTTAAGTGTATTACCCAAGACCATACTAGTTAGTAACAGACCAAGGCCAACATTTCCGCAGAGCTCAAGGGCAGAACTACTTCTCTCCTACTTGCTTTCATGTTCTTTCTTGTGAGGTTTTTCTCTTGACCACCCTGTCAGTAATGGGCATTAAGACTTCTGAACCACTCTCCACAATGAGAAACTTCCTCATACTGAATTATTTGCTCTGTTTACTGTCATTTGGCTGTTTTGTTTTACTTTGTTTTTTGTTTGAGACAGAGTCTGGCTTTGTCACCCAGACTGGAGTGCAATGGAGACATCTCGGCTCACTGCAACCTCTACCTCCTGGATTCAAGCTATTCTCCTACCTAAGCCTCCCAAGTAGCTGGGACTGCAGGTGAACACCACCACTCCCGGCTAATTTTTGTATTTTCAGTAGAGACAGGGTTTCACCATTTTGGCCAGGCTGGTCTCAAACTCCTGACCTCAAGTGATCCACCTACCTTGGCCTCCCAAAGTGCTGGGATTACAGGCGTGAGCCACCGTACCTGGCTGGTGTTGGATCCATTGAAGAAATCGTATTTTGAAGTTGAAAATGATAAAATATACACAAAAAGATGCAATAGAACTGAAACAAAAGTGAAGACAGAGATTAAAATACTAGCTATCAGTTTTTAATGAGTTCATACATCTACCCCCAGGAAAAGTTGGTGTGGTGAAAAGAGTTGTATCCAACTTTTGGTTCAATTCTGGGTTTTGCATTTCTAGCTGTGTGAAATACAAGCAAAATATTTTTAGCTGCTTTGAACTTTAATATCATCAGTGATAAAATGGGGATGATGATACTATGTCATAAGGTATTTTTTAAGAGTTAAGGTAATGTCTGTAAAATCTTTGTACCTCATGAGTTCCTAATAAATCATAGCAGTCATGAATAAAGTATGATTGCTGAATTGACTTACATATTATATGATATCCAGAATATGTTGTTAATTAGTAAGTGATTTACCAAAATTTATAGGGGCAGGGAAACAGTGAGTACTAAGACTTAGCAAGTATTCACTGAACTCAAATGATGCTATACAAATCTCATTTCCTTTAGAGTGTGATGTTAGATCAGGGATCAGCACACAGGCCAAATCTGGCATGCAGTCTGTTTTTGTATTTCTGAGAACTAAAACTTTTTTTTAATATTTTTAAACAAGCAAACCAAAAACACTGAAGAATATTTCTTCACATGAAAATTATACAAAAATCAAATTTAAGTCTTCATAATCAAGTTTACTGGAACATAGCCACACTTACGCATTTGTCTTACGAGGCAGCTTTGTCATTACAATGACAGTCCTTGGAACAGAGACTATATGATCTGCAAAGCCTAAAATCTTTACTTTCTGGCTGTTTATGGAAAAAGTTTGCAGATTCTGTACTAGAATATTAGGTCACAGAAATTTCCCAGACACATTATTTCTGTATTTAAGAAAGAATTTAACAAAGCCAACATGCCACCTGTCTAACATAAATGCTTCCTCTCCAAATGCTGAGCTAAATTCTGAAAGATGGCAGCTCACCTTAGATTATATTCCCTAGGCCTCTTTTGTCTAGATGGGTCATATGACAAGTTTTGCCAATGGAATGTGAGTGAACACGATGAGCATCCTTTCTAGACAGGGGTTTTAAGAAGCAGATGTTCCTTCCAGCTAACTGAAGCAGAAGACTCAAAAACCGTAAGAATGACAGGACCATAAAACAGAAGGAGCCTGGATGCCTGGATCACATGTGGAGGAGAGATACGCACCTACCAGAAACTTCTGGTTTGTACTGTTGAGTGGCAAATGAAGTTCTATTGTTTAATCATTGAAACTTGGGAGTTTGTTCATTATAGCTATTAGTGTTTTCCTAACTAATTGACTTCTCAAGATATCCTCCTAGAGAAAATACAGGAATATAGCTGAATAACAATACTTGAATGAATTTAGAGATGAATAACTGCGTTCAACCATGGCTGATTAATCAATTAATGCCAAAATGGGCAGAATAGGTATACCACAGGGATTTTCTATCCCTGGCCCTATTCTGATAACCAATTCTATGAAACTCAATGAGCATTTAGAAATGTTTTGAAGGTTTCCTGCCTTTGGAAGAGTTACTTTTTTTTTTTTTTTTTTAAATCAGTGGATAGAATCATTGGGACAAATCTATAAAGGCATAGTCAGCTTAGTATAAAGAATAATGGAAAAATAAAAAGAGAGACAGTTGCCTGAAAGGAGCTACCTTGCAACATAGTGTGCCCTCCACAAAGTGGTCACACAGTGTGTGAAGAGCTTTCATTATTTTGGCAAAAGAGAGTTCATAATTACTCAAGAAGTTGAATTAATAATTCCTTCAATTCCTCCTAACTTTTGATTATTTAATTTCATCACTAAATGTTTTCTTGTTTTAATCATAGACTTACTATTTAGTTTCAGGAAATAGACAAATCAACAAGATGAAAAGATAACTCTGCCACTGATTACCTATAAATCTATACATTGACTTTTCATAAAAATTTATTTATAAATAAATAATTTATAAACTATTTATTCACAGGTCATAAATATATAGTCCAGGAACTCTTGATTAAGTTATTCATTCTGTCATACAGCAAACAAGGTACAATGGAGAAAAGAAAGATAACTCAAAGGACTGGCATATTTGTTACGATGTACTCATCTGCAAGTAAGATGATAGCAATTTTATTAAGTTGATTAAATGATAAGATACTTAATAATTTCACACCAAAAAGGTTGAACCTAGCTGAGACCACATTATGAGAACAAAGTTAGTATCATATGCAAAAGGTGTATTAGTAATTATTTAATAATTAATAAATATATAAGACAATCGATATCATTTATATTCTGATATGATACAGTGGGAGGGAATCATCACTTCTTTGTTTTTCTGGTCTAAAATGCATAGTCTATCATGATAAAACATTGGATAAGCTCAAATTATGGGACATTCTAGTAAATAATTAACTAGCACTCCTCCAAAATGTGAAGACCATAATGATGAACAAATTGTTTGCTGGGCCTGGTGGCTCACATCTACAATCCCTAGCACTTTGGGAGGCTGAGGTGGGCAGATCACCTGAGGTCAGGAATTCAAGACCAGCCTGGCTAACATGGTGAAACTCCATCTCTACTAAAAATACAAAAATTAGCCAGACATGGTGGCAGGCGCATGTAACCCCAGCTACTCGGGAGGCTGAGGCAGGAGAATTGCTTTAACCAGGGAAGCGGAGATTACAGTGAGTGGAGATCGCGCCATTGCACTCCAGCCTGGGCAACAAGAGTGAAACTCCATCTTAACGACAACAAAAAAGTCGCAGAAATAACGGACTAAAGAAACACAACAATTAAATTCTATTTGGGATCCTGCACTGGATCTTGGAACAGGGAAAAAAGAAAGATATTAGCAGAAAAACTGGTAAAATCCAAATATCTATAGATCAGTTAACATTATTATACCAATGTTAATTCTTACTTCTGATGATTGTACTATGGTCATGCAAGATCTTAACACTGAGGGAAGCTGGCTGAAGGCTATACAGAAACCCTCTACTAATTGTACAACTTTTCTGTAAGTCTAAAATTATTTCAAAAACGAAAAAAGAAACAAAATTGGTCATTCCGGATACAGCATGATAACACAGAAACATCATCAGGGACCCAAGATTTTTTTTTGCTTCTCCATTCTGCCACCCTTCCATGTTGCTTTTTGTCTCTAGGCTCATTTGCATACTGGATGCTCTCCACTTCAGATCCACGTATCTCCATCTTGTTTTGTTCCCTGTAAAACAGCCTTGTATGAATTAAATCAACTGGACATCCCTGTCCTATGACTTATGTTAAGGCAATGCTAGCAGATGAAAGTGCCAGAAGAGTGGGAATTTAGGTAGATAATTCCCCTGGCTCTTTCCATTTTAGGCTAAGGTTTTGTAAGAGCCTGAGGTCCTCTACCTAAGGCCCTGATGTCGTTTACTCTAGGGCACCCCTCTCCTGAAGCTGTACTCACAGTTCTGGTAATCGTTCTCGCCTCTTGCATCTTCAGCCCTAGGGTGCTATCTATGCCTGCAGTTCCCTTTTACCCTGCCCACTGTTTACAAAATTAATAATTACCTCATTTGCATGTGCCATCTCATTCTTGCCTAAACTCTGACTGATGCATCTCCTCATAGTAACAAAATAGTCCATGTAGTTCCAAGCATCATGTCGTCTTTCATGTATTTAGAGCGGTAAGAACAGATAACATCTATGAGGCATGAAAAAAACTGCCTGCTGTATATGGCTTCAGTTCTAGCTGTGTCATTCACTGGCTTTATAGTATGTCTGGCACACAGTAGGTATTCGTATTCACTATCTTGTTAATAGAAAGTTAATCCTGCTGCTCAGGATAAATATTCTAGAGTCATACTCACTTTCTTTCTAACCCCAAAGCCAATATAAGTTCTGCCTCTAAATATGTCTACATCCATCCATCAGTTTTCATTCCCTGCACAATCACAGTCCTAGTTCACCATCTGTCCTTTTGATAATTGTGTTTGTCTCCCTGCTTTAACACTCCTTTATGCTCCTCCCGTGCGAGCGCATGCACACACACACACACACACACACACATTTTTACAGTAGGCAGAGAGATCTTTTAAAATGTAATTCAGATCATGTGACTCCTCTGCTCAGAACTCTCCCAATTCACTGAGAGGAAAAGCCAGTCCGTGTCTTGACAGTGTCATAGGATCCTACAAGATTTGCCTGCTTCCACTCCTTACCTAACTTACCTTATCGGCAATTGCTTTCTTCTTTATATGCTGTTCAGCTGCACTGGGCTCCTAGCTGTTGCTGAAACATGCCACCTGCGCTCCCACCTAAGGGTCTGTCCTACTTCCTCTGCCTGGAACTTTCTTCTACCAGACACCTTACTGATCTGCTCCCTCACTTTCCTCGGTCTTTGCTCAAATATCAGCCTTTTCTGATCACCCTAAATAAAATAAAACTCCATCCTTATCATACTAGTGCCAGGACTTCTTATTCCGATTATTTGCTTGTTTTCATATAACTCAACCATTATAGATATATGTGTGTATATTCATGTGCTATGTGCATGTGTGTGCATATACATATATGCATGTGTATATACACACACACATTTTGGGTCTGTCACTAGAATGCAGTATTCTTACTGTCAAAGATTTTGTTCAGTGTTATATGCACAGTCCCTAGGATGGTGCCTGGTACATAGAAGATAATAAATATTTGTGAAATAAAGGAATGTATGAATATTAATTGAATGCAAATCTGTACAAATACTTTTTAAAGGTTATTTCCCTGCTGGGATTTGGGAAGATTTCTTCTTGTGAAATAAGCAGAGGGAATTTGAACTAAATAACTCCATTGCCTACTGAAGAAGCTGCCCAGAAAACAGAAAAGTACTGCTCATCAAATATTCTTTCAACGTTCCTCTCGCAGAGCCATCTTGAATGGAGACTGCCTTAGACAACCAGAGAAAAGTTTTATGGCTACAGTAAATAAATTTTTATTGCTATGTAAGCCAACATGTAAGCAGGAATACTTAATGATACTCTAGATATACCTGGAGGAAATTTTTGCCATACTTCATACATTGCTGACATGTCAGCTACAATACTTCACGCTTGACTGAGGCACTATTAAAACAATTACCGAGTCATTAACAAGAGCTTTTAAGACCAGTTTTGAAATCACACTAGCAAGAAAATTTGCTTTGATAGCCATATTAGCCCCCAGTGTGGCCTGGACTTGGACAGTTTTCAACTTCAAGATTCTGTCTCCTGGCTTCTTATCTATTTATTCCTTTGATTCCTGAGAGCGCTCCAAAGGCAGGTATAAACTATATTTCAAACATCATTAAAACTTCATCCATCTAGGCCTGAACTAATGGAAAACTACTTCAAGAATGTCTTTGATTTTGAGTGTCCACATTCTGACCATTCTGAGAGCTAACAGGGAAAGAAAAATTGGAAAAACCAAAGGACAGTCCCCCTTTTATACTCTCAGGGATCCAAGGACAAGATTCAATAAAAATTTCTGCCCCATCTTCTAAAATCTTTTATAGCAATTACTACCACCTGAATCTCAGACACACTTTCCAAGTTGGTATAGTTGAACTTTTCATACTTGATTAACTTTATTCTGCTTACTCCTCTCAAACTTGGGGACTTTTCTCCTCTCATCTCTAACATCCTAATGTTCACCATCCTTCATGCAGACTATGGCTGTTGAAACATCCAGGGAGACAGTTTGTTCACCTTCCTCACCCACAATGCCACACCTAGTCCAAATTACCTTATAACCCCTACAGGCAAAAGTTCTATCTTTTCCCTGTTAACTACCTATGTACAGTGAAGAGCATACACTCGTATCTTAATCAAAGAAATTTAGGCAGATGATCAGTTACTATTAGGGCTAATCAATGAAATACATATTTGCATTTTAAAGAGGAGGCCAATGAAAATGAATTGTCTGATGCATAACCTCCTATCCCTGAGGAAAACAGTACTGTTTTATGTTTTCTTTTACTCTGACAGAAATTGAAGATACACAATGACACAGAGACTAGTTAGGAAGATTTTAATTCTCTCTTTATAAACAACAAACTAAGCAATAGCCATTGTCATGAGATCTGTTTATCCCTGCCTTTCCTCCCCTGCCCACCTAAGGTGAGATTCTTTACAAAACACCTGTCATATAGAGATACAGAGGCGGATATACGTGCCAAAGGGACTGACTACGATGTGCCCAACCCCTGACAGGAAGTGGGAAAGAAAGGAGGACATTCTGACCCTTCTAACGCTTTCCATAGGACATTCTGTTGTAACTTTTTTACTCATCTGGGACACTGAGGAGGAGTCTCTTCTCAATTACTTATGGAAACGTGAAAAAATAGGCCAATGTGATTTCTAAACAGTTTAAAACAGTTTTTTTAAAACAGAAAATATATATAGATTATTCTCCCTTATTGCAGAGACACAGCCCATTTCAGTAGGGAGAAAAATTTTTGCAGAATCTCACTTCATGAATGAGCAATAGTCAAAGTCTATTGCAAATAAGAAGACTCAGGCCCCATTTCGGTATTTTCCATAGACTTGCGAAACAGGTAGCAAGCACATGCTTGAGTAGGAAAGTCTTTTTTTTTTTTTTCCCCACATCAACTTTACTACCAGTACATTTTTTCCCATAGAAAATAACTGAGTACAGCCAGGCACAGAGGCTCACACCTGTAATCCCAGCCAGGTGTGGGATTTTTGAGAGGCTGAGGCAGGTGGATCACCTGAGGTCAGGAGTTCAAAACCAGCCTGGCCAGCATGGTGAAATCCTGTCTCTACTAAAAATACAAAAATTAGCTAGGTGTGGTGATAGGCACCCATAATGCCAGCTACTCAGGAGGCTGAGGCAGGAGAATTGCTTGAACCCAGGAGGCTGAGGTTGCAGTGAGCCAAGATCGCTCCATTGTACTCCAGTCTGGGGAATAAGAGCAAAACTGCATTTCAAAAAAAAAAAAAAAGAAAGAAAGAAGGAAGGAAGGAAAAAGAAAGAAAATAACTGAGTAGAAATCAAATCTTAATATTCTACTCACAGAATCTTGCTGCAATCAATCTCAACTCTTATGGAAAGTAATATTGCTCCCAGTGCCATTTCATCCATTTCTTAGACTACCTAAAAGATCTACTTCAGCACTTTCAAAAATACAGGTTGTTTAAAGTCTCACTACAGTTCAAAGCAAGTGATTAATATTGCCAATGTAACCGTTGATTCTTAACTTCCACAGTTGTTTACAGAAACTAAACATTTAAAAACATATCATTTTTAGATAAGAATGTTCCAAAATTTAAGAATCCAGTGGGTTTTTTTATTATTATTATTGTTTTTATATCCTGGGCATAAACAAAAAGGCAGCATATTAAAGTC
This sequence comes from Theropithecus gelada, assembly GCF_003255815.1. NCBI lineage: Eukaryota > Metazoa > Chordata > Mammalia > Primates > Cercopithecidae > Theropithecus > Theropithecus gelada. The sequence continues at coordinate 26,204,254 of NC_037669.1, read as the reverse complement.
TTTATAGTACACATATTTCTTTGTTATCCTTCAAAACACATAATATTTAACACACGTTAATTATTTTTCTCATGTGATAAAATAAACTGTATTAATTTTCTGGTGCTATATAAACCTTATCTTAAATTTAATGGTTTAAAGCAACAGTAAACTTTTGTTCTCTCAGTTTCTAGAGGTGAAGAATTTAGGAGCAGATTAGATGGGTGGTTCCAGTTTGCAGTTAAAGTAAAGGTGCTGGCCGGGGCATAGTTATCTAATGTCTTCACTAGGGTTCTCAGCAACATAGCTGGCAAGCTGGTGCTGGTTGATTGCAAGAGCCCTCAGTTCTTCATTATGTGGACCTCACTATTAGACTGCTTAACTGTCCTCCTTAAATGATTGCTGCCTTTACTCTGAACAAATTACCCAACAGGCAACAAGACAAAAGTGACAATGTGCTAGTTATACACTGAATGTTTGTGTCCCCCAAAAATGTATATGTTGAAATCCTAACCCTCAACATGAGAGTATTAGCGAGTTTGGCCTTTGAGAGGTAATTAGGTCATATAGGTGGAGCCATCGTCAGTGAGATTATAAAAGGGACTCCAAGAGTATTCTAGCTCTTTTTTCATCATGTGAGCATACCATGAGAAGACCATCTGCGGACCAAGAATTGAGTCTCTTAACACATTCAAATATTATAGCTAACTAGAATAACCAGTTTAGAGAAGAACATAAATGACGTGATGGAGCTGAAAAACACAGCATGAGAACTTCGTGAAGCATACACAAGTATCAACAGCCAAATAAATCAAGCAGAAGAAAGGATATCAGACATAGATCAACTTAATGCAGTAATGCATGAAGGCAAGATTAGAGAAACAAAGAATGAAAAGGAATGAACAAAGCCTCCAAGAAATATGTGACTATGTGAAAAGACCAAACCCATGTTTGGTTGGTGTAGCTGAAAGTGATGGGCAGAATGGAACCAAGTTGAAAAACACACTTCAAGATATTATCCAGGAGAACTTCCCCAACCTACCAAGACAGTCCAATGTTCAAATTCAGGAAATACAGAGAACACCACAAAGAAATCCTCGAGAAGAACAACCCCAAGACGCATAACCATCAGACTCACCAAGGTTCAAATGAAGGAAAAAATGTTAAGCGCAGCCAGAGAGAAAGGTTGGGTTATCCACAAAGGGAAGCCCGTCAGACTAACAGCAGATCTCTCAGCAGAAACCCTACAAGCCAGGAGATGGTTTGGGCTAATATTCAACATTCTTAAAGAAAAGAATTTTCAACCCAGAATTTCATATTCAGCCAAACTAAACTTCATAAGTGAAGAAGAAATAAAATCCTTTATAGACAAACAAATGCTGAGGGATTTTGTCACCACCAGGCCTGCCTTACAAGAGCCCCTGAAGGAAGCACTGAATATGTAAAGGAAAAAGCAGTACCAACCCTGCAAAAACAAACCAAAATGTAAAAGACCATTGACACTATGAAGAAACTGCATCAACTAATGGGCAAAATAACCAGCTAGCATCATAATGACAGGATCAAATTCACACATAACAATATTAACCTTAAATGTAAATGAGCTAAATGCCCCAATTAAAAGGCACAGACTGGAAAATTGGATAAAGAGTCAAGACCCATCTGTGTGCTGTATTCAGGAGACCCATCTCACCAGCAAAGACACACATAGGCTCAAAATAAAGAGATGGTGGAAGATTTACCAAGCAAATGGAAAGCAAAGAAACAACACCAACAACAACAAAAAAAAACAAGGGTTGCAGTCCTAGTCTCTGATAAAACAGACTTTAAACCAACAAAGATCAAAAAAGACAAGGAAGGGCATTACATAATGTTAAAGGGATCAATGCAACAAGAAGAGCTAACTATCCTAAATATGTATGCACCTAATACAGGAGCAACCAGATTCATAAAGCAAATTCTTAGAGACCTACAAAGAGACTTAGACTCTCACACAATAATAATGGGGAGTTTAACACCCCACTGTCAATATAAGACAGATAAACAGGTCAGAAAATTAAAAAGGATACTCAAGACTTGAACTCAGCTCTAGACCTAAAGAACCTAAAAGACATCTACAGAACTCTCCACCCCAAATCAACAGAATATACATTCTTCTCAGCACCACATTGCACTTATTCTAAAATTGACTACATAATTGGATGTAAAACACTCCTCAGCAAATGCAAAAGAATAGAAATCATAACAAACACTGTCTTGGGTGACAATGCAATCAAATTAGAACTAAGGATTAAGAAACACACTCAAAACCACACAACTACATGGAAACTGAACAACCTGCTCCTGAATGACTACTGGGTAAATAATGAAATTAAGGCACAAATGAAGTTCTTTGAAACCAATGACAACAAAGACACAACATATCAGAATCTCTGGGACATAGCTAAAGCAATGCTTAGAGGGAAACTTATAGATCTAAACTTAAAGATCTAAAATTGTCACCCTAATATCACAATTAAAGGAACTAGAGAAGCAAGAGCAAAAAATCCAAAAGCTAGCAGAAGACAAGAAATGACTAAGATAACAGCAGAACTGAAGGAGATAGAGACATAAAAAAACCTTTCAAAAAATCAATGAATCCAGGAGCTGATTTTTTGAAAAGACTGACAAAATAGACAGACCACTAGCCAGACTAATAAAGAAGAAAAGAGAGAATAATCAAATAGATACAATAAAAAATGATAAAGGGGATATCACCACTGATCCCACAGCAACACAAACTACCATCAGAGAATACTATAAACACCTCTATGCAAATAAACTGGAAAATCTAGAAGAAATTGATAAATTCCTGAACAAATTCACCCTCCCAAGACTAAACAAGGAAGAAGTCAAATCCCTGAATAGACCAATAATAAGATCTGAAATTAAGGCAGTAATTAATAGCCTACCAACCAAGAAAAGCCCAGGACCAGACGGATTCACAGCCAAATTCAACAGGAGGTACAAAGTGGAGTTTGTACCATTACTTCTGAAATGATTCCAAACAATAGAAAAACAGGGATGCCTCCCTAATTCATTTTATGAGGCCAGCATCATCCTGATACAAAAACCTGGAAGAGACACAACAAAAAAGACAATTTCAGGCCAATATCCCTGAGGAACATTGATGCAAAAATCCTCAATAAAATTCTGGCACACTGAATCAATCCAGCAGCACATCAAAAACTTATCCACCACAATCAAGTTTGCTTCATTCCTGGGATGCAAGGCTGGTCCAACATATACAAATTAATAAATGTAATCCATCACATAAACAGAACCAAAGACAAAAACTACATGATTATCTCAATAGATGCACAAAAGGCCTTTGATAAAATTTACCACCACTTTATGCTAAGAATTCTCACTAAATCAGGTATTGATGGAACATAACTCAAAATAATAAGGGCTATTTATGACAAACCCACAGTCAATATCATTCTGAATGGTCAAAAGCTGAAAGCATTCCCTTTGAAAATCAGCATAAGACAAGCATGCCCTCTCTCACCACTCCTATTCAGCATAGTGTTGGAAGTTCTGGCCAGGGCAATCAGGCAAGAGAACGAAATAAATGGTATTCAAATAGGAAGAGAGGAAGTCAAATTGTGTCTGTTTGCAGATGAAATGATTGTATATTTAGAAAACCCCATCATCTCCACCCAAAATCTTCTTAAGCTGATAAGCAACTTCAGCAAAGTCTCAGGATACAAAATCAATGTGCAAAAATCACAAACATTTCTATACACCAGTAACAGACAAACGGGGAGCCAAATCATGAGTGAACTCCCATTCACAATTTCTACTAAGAGAATGAAATACGTAGGAATACAGCTAACAAGGGATGTGAAGGACCTCTTCAAGGAGAACTACAAACCACTGCTCAAGGAAATAAGAGAGGACACAAACAAATGGAAAAACATTCCATGCTCATGAATAGGGATAATCAACATCATGAAAATGGCAATACTGCCCCAAAGTGATTTATAGATTTGATCCTATTCCCATCAAGCTACCATTGACTTTCTTCACAGAATTAGAAAAAACTGCCTTAAATTTGATATGAATCCAAAAAAGAGCTCATATAGCCAAGACAATTCTAAGCAAAAAAACAAACAAACAAACAAAAAAAAACAAAGTTGTAGGCATCATGCTACCTGACTTCAAACTATACTACAAGGCTACACTGACCAAAACAGCATGGTACTGTTACCAAAACAGATGTACAGACCAATGCACAAAACAGAGGCCTCAGAAAAAATGCCACAAATCTACAACCATCTGATCTTTGTCAAACCTGATAATAACAAGCAATAGGGAAAGGATTCGCTATTTAATGAATGGTGTTGGGAAAACCAGCTAGCCATATTCAGAAAACTAAAACTGGACCACTTCCTTACAGCTTATACAAAAATTAACTCAAGATGGATTAAAGACTTAAAAATCCTAGAAGAACCATAAAAACCCTCGAAGAAAACCTAGGCAATACCATTCAGGACATAGGCATGGGAAAGGCTTCATGACTAAAACACCAAAAGCAATGGCAAGAAAAGTCAAAACTGACAAATGGGATCTAATTAAACTAAAGAACTTTTGCACAGCAAAAGAAACTATCATCAGAATGAACAGGCAACCTACAGAATGGGAGAAAATTTTTACAATCTATCCATCTAACAAAGAGCTAATATCCAGGATGTACAAGGAACTTAAACAAATTTACAAGAAAAAAAGAAACAAACAACCCCATCAAAAAGCAAGTGCAGGAAATGAACAGACACTTCTCAAAAGAAGACATTAATGTAGCCAAAAAACATATGAAAAAAAAAACTCATCATCACTGTTCATTAGATAAATGCAAATAAAAACCACAATGAGATACCATCTCTCATGGCAGTTAGTATGGCTATTATTAAAAAGTCAGGAACAACAGATGCTGGAGAGGATGTGGAGAAATAGAAACACTTTTACACTCTCAGTGGGAGTGTAAATTAGTTCAACCATTGTGAAAAACAGTGTGATGTTTCCTCAAGGATCTAGAACCAGAAATACCATTTGATCCAGCAATCCTATTACTGGGTATGTACCCAAAGGATTATAAATCACTCTACTATAAAGACACATACACACATATGTTTATTGCAGCAGTGTTCACAATAGCAAAGACTTGGAACCAACCCGAATGCCCATCAATGATAGACTGGATAAGGAAAATGTGGCCCATATATACCATGGAACACTATGCAACCATAAAATAGGGTGAGTTCATATCCTTTGCAGGGGCATAGATGAAGGTGGAAACCATCATTCTCAGAAAACTAACACAGGAACAGAAAACCAAACACCACATGTTCTTACTCATAAGTGGGAGGTGAACAATGAGAACACATGGACACAGGGAGGGGAAAAACACACACTAGGGCCTGTGAGGGGGTGGGAGATTAAGGGAGGGATAGCATAGGAGAAATATCTAATGTAGATGATGGGTTGATGGGTGCAGCAAACCACTGTGGCACATGTATACCTATGTAACAAACCTGCATGTTCTGCACATGTATCCCAGAACTTAAAGTATGATTTTTTTTAAATGTTGTCTACAAATTGGGTTCCACATTATTTTAGTACTTTTTCATATAGGAGTTACAGTGAAAATATTGTGTGTACAATTAGCAATTCTGATTATTTCATTCCAGCATACATGCATCTTCCTAAATTCATTTTTTTAAATATAGAAATAATAAAAATAAATAGTATCTTTAAAATCTTAAATGTAATCAAACTGTTAAGATCAAAGAAACATCTTCCTCCACTTCACCACTTCCTTCCAAAAAGATCAATGAGTTTCTCCACTACAAGAGGAGCAAGGAGTTTTTTTAAAACAATTATCTGCTTCATCTTTTCAAGTCTTTTTATTCTTCAAAATGATTGAAAGGTAAAAGTCCTCATTGCAACTCAGTGATGCAAATAAAACTTTGGCTTGAAATCTTTGAAAATTTTCAGAAAAATAAAAAGTTTTCCAGATACTGAGAGCCAACCTTGTTCCTTCAGGAATTAACCATGATTACTTTACTTGGAGGGTTATTTCACAACTCAATAGATTCACTTCCAACAAAATTGTCTCGGTGTTAAACCTAGTTTGTTTTCTTCTTTGTCTTTACATGACACCTACCGTAGTATTCTTTTATTTTGTGAAGCACCCTGCAGGGAATGGAAATGCTTTGCAATTTGAACACTATTTGAACAAATTCAACATGGAAACGAAGGCCTTTTACCAGATGTTACATTTAACTTCAGTCATTTTCCTGTGTCAGTAGTAATGGTCAATTTCAGTATGGATATTTACATTTACTATAAATTTGATTCCAAGAAATCTCTAATATTGCAAGGGTTTTGTGAGAACACTTGTATGCATGGATTACTAGTGTTCTACTGCTTTGTTTTATGTTTCAGTGGGTATTTTTTCTGTTCTCTGTGTTTGGACAGCATTCTGAGATAGTCATCTAGTAACCAGACTCTGCTCTGCTGTATTAGGTTCTTTTGGTCTCTCCTCATAAATCACTCTCTCTAGACCCTAGAAGACTTGTTTTTCTTCTGAACTCATTCCAGATTCACTTTTATTCTTTTAAATTTCTTCTTAATTTTAAATAATGAAGTGAGTAGCCCTAAATGTTGTATTTCAGAGTTTCATTGAAAAGGAATTTTGTATATTTTTGGCTGCTTGCCTGATTTTTATATATATATATATATATATATATATACACACACACACACACATATTCATACAAAGAAGTAGTATATAATAGAGTGAAAAGAGCACAGGACAAAAAATTTAAAACATGGTTCCAGACCTAGCTGTTACACTGGTTTGCTATGTTGAGAAAATCACCTAATCACTCTTGTCTCCCCTGTCTTCATTTATGCACTCACTCATTCATTCAAGAAGCACATATTATGTGTTTGAGGATACAGTCATGTATAAGACAGGTTAGGTCTCTGTCCCATTTTAACTTATATTCTAGTGAGGATTGACAAATTATAAACTAGTAAGAAAAACATTTAGAATCTTGAGATTTGATATTTGCTTTTAATGAGTGTCTTAGTTCATTTTGTATTGCTATCAAGAAATACTTGAGGCTGGGTAATTTATAGAGAAAAATGGTTTTTTAGCTCACAGTTCTGCAGGCTGTACAAGAAGCATGACACTGGTATCTGCTCGGATTAATGTGAGGGCCTTTGTGCTGCCACATAAGGCAGAGAAGGTAGAAGGGGAAGTGAGCACATATGAAGAGAAACCAAACTCAAAGGGCCTCCTGGCTTTATAATAACCCACTCAGAGGGAGACTAATCCCTTTCCCTCAAGAAATAACCCAGTCTCAAAAGAGCAAGAACTCATTCACTCCCACGAGAATAGCACCAAGCCATTTACAAGGAATCTGACCCCATGATGCAAACACCTCCCACTAGGCTCCACCTCCCAATACCACCACACTGGAGACCATTATTTCAACATAAGATTTGGTGGGGATAAGCAAACCATACCCAAACCATAGCAATGAGTACACATGGTAATTTGTTAGAAGATGACAGGACTAAGAAAAGGGACTGTGTTTAAACAGATGAACACAAAAGCCATCTCCAAGAAAGCATTTTTGTCCTGAAATCCAATGAGTAAGAAGGATTCAGGTATGGGAAGAGTCGGAGAAAGAGCAGGAAGAACAGCCAAATAATTATACATTTAGTTGCTTTTATGGTTCCAGAATATTATTTTTATTACAACTACATCTCTGCCAAGGTCATAGTTTTAAAAACTTTGTAAGCAAACTTAATCACACCTTACCCATACATTTCTGTGGGAAAGGCATAGACCTTATCCATATACTTAGACTTTAGGAAATTAACTACAAAACGACTAATGTTCACATTTCACCAAAGGGAACTACCTCACCATCATTGGTCAGAAGAGAGTGGGGGCCAATATTCAACATTCTTAAAGAAAAGAATTTTCAACCCAGAATTTCATATCCAGCCAAACCAAGTTTCATAAGTAAAGGAGAAATAAAATCCTTTACAGACAAGCAAATGCTTAGAGATTTTGCCACCACCAGGCCTGCCCTACAAGAGATCCTAAAGGAAGCACTAAACATGGAAAGGAACAACCGGTACCAGCCATTGCAAAAACATGCCAAATGTAAAGACTATCGATGCTAGGAAGAAACTTCATCAACTAACAAGCAAAATAACCAGTCAATATCATAATGACAGGATGAAGTTCACACATAACAACATTAACCTCAAATGTAAATGGACTAAATGGTCCAATTAAAAGACACAGACTGGCAAATTGGATAAAGAGTCAAGACCCATCAATTTGCTGTATTCAGGAGACCCATCTCACATGCAGAGACACACATAGGCTCAAAATAAAGGGATGGAGGAAGATCTACCAAGCAAATGGAAAACAAAACAAAAAAAAAGGCAGGGGTTGCAATCCTAGTCTCTGATAAAACAGACTTTAAACCAACAAAGATCAAAAGAGACAAAGAAGGCCATTACATAATGGTAAAGGGATCAATTCAACAAGAAGAGCTAACTATCCTACATATATATGCACCCAATACAGGAGCACCCAGATACATAAAGCAAGTACTTAGAGACTTACAAAGAGACTTAGACTCCCATACAATAATAATGGGAGACTTTAACACCCCACTGTCAACATTAGACAGATCAACGAGACAGAAAGTTAACAAGGATATCCAGGAATTGAACTCAACTCTGCACCAAGTGGACCTAATAGACATCTACAGAACTCTCCACCCCAAATCGACAGAATATACGTTCTTCTCAGCTCCACATCGCACTTATTCCAAAATTGACCACATAGTTGGAAGTAAAGCACTCCTCAGCAAATGTAAAAGAACAGAAATTATAACAAACTGTCTCTCAGATCACAGTGCAATTAAACTAGAACTCAGGACTAAGAAAATCAATCAAAACCGCTCAACTACATGGAAACTGAACAACCTGCTCCTGAATGACTACTAGGTATATAACGAAATGAAGCCAGAAATAAAAATGTTCTTTGAAACCAATGAGAACAAAGATACAACATACCAGAATCTCTGGGACACATTTAAAGCAGTGCGTAGAGGGAAATTTATAGCACTAAATGCCCACAAGAGAAAGCAGGAAAGATCTAAACTTGACACCCTAACATCACAACTAAGAGAACTAGAGAAGCAAGAGCAAATACATTTAAAAGCTAGCAGAAGGCAAGAAATAACTAAGATCAGAGCAGAACTGAAGGAGATAGAGACACAAAAAACCCTCCAAAAAATCAATGAATCCAGGAGCTGGTTTTTTGAAAAGATCAACAAAATTGATAGACTGCTAGCAAGACTAATAAAGAAGAAAAGAGAGAAAAATCAAATAGAGGCAATAAAAAATGATAAAGGGGATATCACCACTGACCCCACAGAAACTACCATCAGAGAATACTTAAACACTTCTATGCAAATAAACTAGAAAACCTAGAAGAAATAGATAAATTCCTGGACACATACACTCTCCCAAGACTAAACCAGGAAAAAGTTGGATCCCTGAATACACCAATAGCAAGCTCTGAAATTGAGGCAATAATTAATAGTCTACCAACCAAAAAAAGTCCAGGACCAGATGGATTCACAGCCAAATTCTACCAGAGGTACAAGGAGGAGTTGGTACCATTCCTTCTGAAACTATTCCAATCAATAGAAAAAGAGGGAATCCTCCCTAACTCATTTTATGAGGTCAATATCATCCTGATACCAAAACCTGGCAGAGACACAACAAAAAAAGAGAATTTTACCAATATCCCTGATGAACATCAATGCAAAAATCCTCAATAAAATACTGGCAAACCGAATCCAGCAGCACATCAAAAAGCTTATCTACCATGATCAGGTGGGCTTCATCCCTGGGATGCAAGGCTGGTTCAACATACACAAATCAAGAAACGTAATCCAGCATATAAACACAACCAAAGACAAAAACCACATGATTATCTCAATAGATACAGAAAAGGCCTTTGACAAAATCAACAGCCCTTCATGCAAAAAACTCTCAATAAATTTGGTATTGATGGAACATATCTCAAAATAATAAGAGCTATTTATGACAAACCCACAGCCAATATCATACTGAATGTGCAAAAACTGGAAGCATTCCCTTTGAAAACTGGCACAAGACAGGGATGCCCTCTCTCACCACTCCTGTTCAACATAGTGTTGGAAGTTCTGGCTAGGGCAGTCAGGCAAGAGAAAGAAATAAAGGGTATTCAATTAGGAAAAGGAGTCAAATTGTCTCTGTTTGCAGATGACATGATTGTATATTTAGAAAATTCCATTGTCTCAGCCCAAAATCTCCTTAAGCTGATAAGCAACTTCAGCAAAGTCTCCGAATACAAAATCAATGTGCAAAAATCACAAGCATTCTTATACACCAGTAACAGACAAACAGAGAGCCAAATCATGAATGAACTCCCATTAACAATTGCTTCAAAGAGAATAAAATACCTAGGAATCCAACTTACAAGGGACGTAAAGGAACACTTCAAGGAGAACTACAAACCACTGCTAAGTGAAATGAAGGAGGACACAAACAAATGGAGGAACATACCATGCTCATGGATAGGAAGAATCAATATCATGAAAATGGCCATACTGTCCAAGGTAATGTATAGATTTAATGCTGTCCGCATTATCAATGACTTTCTTCACAGAATTGGAAAAATCTGCTTTAAAGTTCACATGGAACCAAAAAAGACCCCGCATTGCCAAGACAATCCTAAACCAAAAGAACAAAGCTAGAGGCATCGCGCTACCTGACTTCAAACTATACTACAAGGCTACAGTAACCAAAACATCATGGTACTGGTACCAAAACAGTGATACAGACCAATGGAACAGAACAGAGCCCTCAGAAATAATACCACACATCTACAGCCATCTAATCTTTGACAAATCTGACAAAAACAAGAAATGGGGAAAGTATTCCCTATTTAATAAATGGTGCTGGGAAAATTGACTAGTCATAAGTAGAAAGCCTAAACTGGATCCTTTCCTTACTCCTTATACGAAAATTAATTCCAGATGGATTAGAGACTTAAATGTTAGACCTAAAACTATAAAAACCCTAGAAGAAAACGTAGGTAATACCATTCAGGACATAGGCATGGGCAAGGACTTCATGTCTAAAACATCAAAAGCAACAGCAACAAAAGCCAAAATTGACAGATGGGATCTAATTAAACTAAAGAGCTTCTGCACAGCAAAAGAAACTACCATCAGAGTGAACAAGCAACCTACAGAATGGGAGAAAATTTTGCAATCTACTCATTGGACAAAGGACTAATATCCAGAACCTACAAAGAACTCAAACAAATGTACGAGAAAAAACAAACAACCCCATCAAAAAGTGGGCAAAGGATATGAACAGACACTTCTCAAGAGAAGACATTCATACAGCCAACAGACACATGAAAAAATGCTCATCATCACTCTCCATCAGAGAAATGCAAATCAAAACCATAGTGAGATACCATCTCACACCAGTTAGAATGGCAATCATTAAAAAGTCAGGAAACAACAGGTGCTGGAGAGGATGTGGAGAAATAGGAACACTTTTACACTGTTGGTGGGACTGTAAACTAGTTCAACCATTGTGGAAGACAGTATGGCGATTCTTCAAGGATCTAGAACTAGAAATACCATGTGACCCAGCCATCCCATTACTGGGTATATACCCAAAGGATTATAAATCATGCTGCTATAAAGACACATGCACACATATGTTTATTGCGGCACTATTCACAATAGCAAAGACTTGGAATCAACCCAAATGTCCATCAGTGACAGACTGTATTAAGAAAATGTGGCACATATACACCATGGAATACCATGCAGCCATAAAAAATGATGAGTTTGTGTCCTTTGTTGGGACATGGATGCAGCTGGAAACCATCATTCTCAGCAAACTATTGCAAGAACAGAAAACCAAACACCACATGTTTTCACTCATAGGTGGGAATTGAACAATGAGATCACTTGGACACAGGAAAGGGATCATCACACGTCGGGACCTATTGTGGGAAAGGGGTAGGGGAGAGGGATAGCATTAGGAGATATACCTAATGTAAATGACGAGTTAATGGGTGCAGCACACCAACATGGCATATGTATACATATGTAACAAACCTACACGTTGTGCACATATACCCCAGAACTTAAGGTATAATTTAAAAAAAAAAAAAAAAAGAAGAAAAGAAATACTAGATTCCCCAAAGCCATCATTGTGCTTTCTTTGAGATATATGTGTACTTTCACTTTTCAACCTTTTCAAATACTTTTTTCTATTTATTATTTCCTGCCTTTCCAAATGATGGGAAAACCTCATTAATTTTGACTTGTTGAGGGACAAATGTTTAAGGTTGAGAAAAAGGGCTGAAGTAATTATTAGAAATTAGAGATCTGGATCCAAGTTGACCACTAAATAGGATGAGAACTTGGACAAGTTATAATTATGTGTGCCTCAGATTGGGACTCCTGAATGACTCTCTTTTCTACCCGCTCTATAAAATCCCAGGCTCCTTTCCTTTTCTTGTCAAGCTGTTTCTCATTAATGAATGTTGTCTTTATTTCAATAACCTGAATAAAATCTTTTTTCTAGTCCCGTGCATTTTATCTTTCACAGTTTGATGCCAGGACTCAGAGGGGATTGGATCTCATCTTCAGATCCCCATTTACTCCACCCTGGTAAGGAGGCCTCTCTGGTCCCTTTGTGCTCCATTCCTCACTGGCAGTCCAGGGACCCAGTGGTGTGTCCTACATCTGGTCTTCTGCTGTATAGTCTCATCTGTTGGTAGTGTGGTAAGGATTTGATTTCATTTTATTCAGCACTGACTTGATTTCTCATGCTTGTTTCTTTTTAAAAAAATAAAAATAAACCATTTGACCCTTCATTTGGTGATCTCTAATGAATGGTTTGTAGAGATTTTGTCTCTGCTGGGTGAAAGATGACAGGAAATCTGTTTTTTAAATCTCTGTGTATCTATTATGAGCTCAAATCAAGTAAGAATTCAGACCCATTAGAAAGAGAACAACTTTTTTATAAGAATTTTATATTTCTGTTTATGATTAACTCATGAGTAAAATTTTAGACCTGAAGTTATATCTGTGTGTATAAAGTATGTTTGTATGTCTATAATTTATAAAGCCCTTTCCCTCTCACTGTGTGGAATAGTTTCCTAATTCCACATGGTATTCATAAGTTAGATTATAAAATCTCTTATATTAAAGGAATCCTATTCTAATTGCCTTTGAAAGAAATAAGCACTTACATAAATTAAATAATCCTACAATTATCAGAAACTAAGAAAAGTGAATATCTTATAGTTTCAATGTGCAAAGAAAAAAAACCATATTCTTATAGAAACTAACCTTGAAAAATTTTAACAATTCAAGTTAATATAATTCAAGTAAACTTTCATCAAATGAAACTAGTTTTAAATTTTTGGTTTAGTGAAAAAATCTCTGATTGTTCAACCCAAGTATAGTATACCTGATGATTTTATTTTACTTGAATATATTCTTCCTAAAGTTACATACAAAGTTACATATTTACTGAACAAATAAACTAGTATTAGTGATCCTCCCACTTTGGCCTCCCAAAGTGCTGGGACTATAGGCTTGAGCCACTGCACCTGGCCTAGTTCTCCTGAATGTTTAAAATTATGAAAAGTATAAATTTGTGTTTTACCTAATTAAATCATTATTCTGAGAAAACTTTTTTTCACCACAAATTATGTTTTATAATAGAAAAGTTTGAATGCAATCTCCAAGATCTTTGGGTAACTTGAAATCTTGACTCAATACAAGCTTCCAAAGCAATGTTTTCAATTTATCTCCCTTTTTCCTGACTTGGCCTCATTTAGAACTAAAATCTGAGTGCACAGATTTTCATTGCCTTATATCCTGCTCATTTCCCCATAGTCTACAGAAGCCCAGAAATATTAACTTCAAAATATTATCATCATGTAGACCATGCATGGGCTGGATTTCTTCCTGGGCAAGTCTCTATCTGGAACGCAAAAAGAAGTCAGGCAAAATGGTTGGGTCATCCACGCCCTTCTGCGAGAGATATGGACAACATCACCAAGAATATTGACAGCCTAGCTCAAGAGCTACAAGAAACTCAAAGAACACTGCTTTACAACCAAAAGATTTTTATCCTCTGACTTCTTGGAACCCACTGGAATTTGTTACCCTAAGTGGTTCAGCTCCTGGCTCACTAATATAATCTTTTATATTAATATTTCTTTTTCATTTTAGATCTCTCTTTTTTTAGATGTCCAGTCTTCAGGTAGCTAAAACAGCTCAACTTTGCCACCATCTCTCAAGGGGTTGTTTAACTGGTTTTACAGGACACTGTAAGAAGAATCCCTGAAAGACTATATATTAGGCCTTGCTTCATTCACCCCACTAAGGTTTATGACTACCTGTCAGTTGTTCAGTGATTAATGATGTTTATCTTTGAAAAAGGGAGAATGAAAATGTTGAATGTCACCTGACTTTTGTACTCTTTGAAAGTAGTGATGGATAAGAAATTGCCTCACATTTTCATGTTCTGGGAAATCATAAAAGACTACTTTGCCCTTAAATCTAAGACCCATCTCCATGCATTCTCTGGATTCCTATAAGAACTGTAGTTACCTTCCTTGTTTACTTGCCTCTATAAAACTCTAGTCCTTCTTCCTTTTCTTTTAGGTGTTCCTCATTAATGTACATTTTCCAGGCTGCAGTAGCCCAAATAAAATCGTATCTTTAATTGTTCAGGGCATTTTGTCTTTCAAAAACTTCTCTAAATTCCATTTTTTTCCACCTGTGCTTGTTAAATATCTGAAGATTCACAAATATATTGCAAAAGTTTGTGTTTATTTGAGTTGGTAGTGGAGTTCCTTTTCAATACAATTTTTCAAACAAAAAATAATTAGTTTCCCCTTTAGAACTGAACAGATTTTTAGGACCTCAGAATGCACTTTGAGTATGCACAACAGGGAGTAGGAATCTGATTAACATGCTGTTCTTCTCTCTCTCATGCTTGTATTCTCTCTCTCTCTCTCTGTCTCTCTCTCAGTATATTTATTACTCAGCTGAACACTGTTAGAACAATTTATACCCTAATGGATGATAGTTAAAGGCCAAGCTTTTTCTCATGTAATTACTTGAAAGTTAAATAGTTTGCTATTATTAAAGATTATGCTAAACCTTAAACACTATCTTTAATAATTCTAACCTAATATAAATATTTTTTCTAAAAATAATATTTTATATCACTCAGGAATGATAAAATATTATAAAAATCCATGACATGAAGCCTTTCAGAGTACGTACTACAGTAAAAGATGTTTGGGGCAAACACATGTAAACAGACTCAGATGATAAACACCAAAGTCTTCTGTAGCCATAATTCTATGAAAATGCCTTTATAAACATGTATAGCAAGTAAGTTGTTTAACTGTAACATTTTTAAATAAACATAGAAATGAGTTGTGATAGCATGTGTTATTCCATCTAGTTTCACTGCTACAATTACATTAAAAAGGAAAAAATATGAAAGCTTAATATAGGGTGTTCTTTTAAGTAAACCTTAGCTTTTACACTCTTATTTTTCTGCCTTAGTACTTTCATTAATGAAGCAAGATTAATTTCAACTGAATCATAGCACTTTGATTGCAAATTTCTATTTAGGTAATTGTGAAAGAATGAGATTTTATGTTTGTTTCTGTTTTGAAACCAAGAGATATCGTTCCTTTGCTTGCTTTAATTTGGGGGATATTACTATTAAATTTTTGGCACTCCTTCTTTTTTATCTTTATTAAATGTTTGGCACTCTTTCTTTTTTAGCTTTATTTGTAGTAACTCAAACTGCAATCTTATTTCCAAATCCCTCTTGTACCCAAGTACAGTACTGAAGTCTTTAATGTAGACCCTCTTTATTTCTTCTTCCCAATTCCTTCTCTTTATTAGGTTTATCTTTGGGCATTGCATAGCTTGCAGTATTTGGCCAGTTTCCTACACCTCCGTGGAGTTTACGACTTATTTATGAAAACTGGCCTCTCTAGAGTTTCTCACAGCATTTATTCCAATATCCTCTTTATATAACCTCAGAAATTGGTAATTTGGCGAGTCACCAGGCATGATTAATTCTTTATGTTTTCTGTAGTTTCTATTCACTGAATATCAAGGTTTTGTTTCTCCAAAGGTATAGAAACCACATATATTGATGCCCAGTCAGTACTAGAAAGAGACTCTATTAGAAAGATTTAGAAATACCATACCCCCATTTCTTTCTTTTTTTTTTTTTTTTTTAATGAGACAGAGTCTCACTCTTTCACCCTGGGCTGGAGTGCAGTGGTGCAATCTTGGCTCATTGGGACTCCGCCTCCTAGGTTCAAGTGATTCTTGTGCCTCAGCCTCCAGAATAGCTGGGACTACAGGTGCTTGCCACCATGCCTGGCTGATTTTTTTTATATATATATATTTTTAGTAGAGACAGGGTTTCACCCTGTGAAACACCCTGTGTTGGCCAGGCTGGTCTCAAACTCCTGGCTTCAAGTGATCCTCCCACCTGGGCCTCCCAAAGGGCTGGGATTACAGGTGTGCACCACTGCACCTGGCCTCACATCCCCATTTCTTATCTTGCACTGGGAGATAAAGTCCTCAGCCCTAAGTATTTTTCATATGCTTGTTGTTGGTCTCATGTATGTCTTCTTTTGAAAAGTGTCTGTTTATGTCTTGAGCCCACTTTTTAATGGGGATATTTTTTTTTCTTATAAATTCATTTAAGTTCCTTGTAAATGCTGGATATTAGACTTCTGTCACATGTGTAGTTTGCAATTTTCTTTCCATTCTGTAGGTTGTCTGTTCACTCTGTTGATAGACTCTTTTGCTGTGCAGAAGTTCTTAAGTTTAATTAGGTCCCATTTGTCAATTTTTGCTTTTGCTGCAATTGCTTGTGGAGTCTTCGTCATGAAATCTTTGCCCATTCCTAAGTCCAGAATGGTATTGCCTATGTTGTCCTCCAGGGTTTTTATAGTTTTGGGTTTTACATTTAAGTCTTTAATTCATCTTTAGTTAATTTTTGTATATGGTAAAAGATGGGGTCCAGTTGCAGTCTTCTGCATATGGCTAGCCAGTTATCCCAACACCATTTATTGAATAGGGAGTTCTTTTTCCACTGCTTGTTTTTGTCAGCTTTGTAGAAAATCAGATTGTTGTAGGTGTGTGGCCTTATTTCTGGGTTTTCTATTCTGTTCCTTGGGTCTATGTGTCTGTTTTTGTGTCAGTACCATGCTGTTTTGGTGACTGTAGCTCTGTAGTATAGTGTGAAGTTGGTTAGCGTGATGTCTCCAGATTTGTTTTTTTGTTTGTTTGTTTGTTTTTGCTTAGGATTGCCTTGGCTATTTGGGCCTTTTGTTGGTTTCATATGAATTTTAAAATAGTTTTCTCTAGTTCTGTGATGAATGTCCTTGGTAGTTTAATAGGAATAACATTGAATCTGTAAATTATTTTGGGCTATAGCTATTTAACAATTCTTCCTATCCATGAGCATGGAATGTTTTTCCATTTGTTTGTGCCTTATTTTTGTCTGGCTGTCTTATTTTGGAATGACAGTCTTCAAACTCTGAGATTCTTTCCTCTGCTTGGTCTATTCTGCTCTTAATACTTGTGATTGTATTATAAAATTCTGGTAGTGTGTTTTTCAGCTCTATCAGGTTACACTCTTTTCTATACTGGCTATTTTGTCTGTCTGCTCTTGCATTGCTTTATCACTGTTCTTAGCTTCCATAGGTTCAGTTTCAACGTACTTCCTTAGCACAATGATGTTTGTTTCTATGCACATTCTGAATTCTATTTCTGTCATTTCAGCCATCTCAGCCTGGTTCAGAACCCTTGCAGGAGAGGTGACACAGTTGTTTAGAGGAAAGACAGCTCTCTGGCTTTTTGAGTCGTCAGGGTTCTTTTGCTGGTTCTTTCTCATCTTTGTGTCCTTATGTTCTTTCAATCTTTGAGGTTGCTGACCTTTGGATGCTTTTTTTTTTTTTTTTTTTTTTTTTTTTTTAAATCCTATTTGCTGACCTTGAAGACTTATAAGATGGATTCAGTCGACTGACTCTTTTCCTGAAAGATTTTAGGGGGCCAGCGCTCAGCTCCCAACTCTTGGACTGCGTGCTCTAACTCTGGGGGACTTGTATTGGGCCTCAACTTCGTTATCTGGCTCCTTGAGCTTAGGAATCCATTGAATTTGGGAGGCTGAGGTGCTCCCAAATTGCTGGTCACTACATTCCAATAGGTGGTGTCAGCCGAAGTGTTTCATAGTGCAGTGACAGCAGAGTTCATCCTCGTTCACATGTGCCAGCAGCAGCAGTAGTTTCAGCTGCAGCAGGGTGCCAGTGGGTGCCTGGGTGCCTGCCTCCCTGCCGGTATTCACACAGTGGTGGAGGCAATGCAGCTGGGAAGGTGTGGGGGACTCCTGCTGGCAACAGTTTGCGGGCTGGGCTGGTTGTGGTCTTGGCTCTGGGCAGGTCACTGACTGGCTCAGGTCTGTGTGCCGTGTGGCCCACAAGCAGGAGTGATCGCTGAGGGCCAGGGAGGATCTGCTCTTCTCCGAGCCTAGTTTTACTCCTGTGGCGGTGTTAGCGCAAGGCTGGGGCACTGGTAGGGACTGGGCTGGCTGGTTTTTTGCCCGACAAGGCGCTGACTGCAGTGGCAGTAAGCAGCGCGGGGGTGAGTGGACTACTCTCCTGCCTGCTGGCCAGGCAAGGAAATCAAAGCCAACCCACACAGACACGTGCCAAAAAAGCAATGTGGGAAGTTGCCGTGGGCCCAGGGGAGGCTGCAGTGTGAGGAGGGAGCCTGTGGGGCAGGTGCGTAGCCGTGGGGGCCGCCCTGCTGGAGCTCTCGGCTGATCTGGCAAGGTCCGGTCCGCCAGCGCAGAAGCTATGAGAAGGCCGCCACGGCACCCCAGGCTTCCCCTGCAAGCAGGCGCGGCCAGGCTAGGGCCCTGAGAGAGGCCAGTTGCCCAAGAGGTGTTCAGTTCGGATTGTCCCCTCTGAGGGGAAAGACGGTTCTGCAGAGTTCAGGTCTGTCAGTTTCTCCAGGGCTAAAGTCTCCTATGGGAACAAGTCAAGCCTAGGGGTATGACCTCCCCGGTCACGCTCTGCTACAGATGCTCTTGCCCCAAACCCTCTGGGTTCCACATCCGCTGGCTTGCTGCCCCTACCACTTCTGTAAACAGCTCTCCCTGTTAACTCCAGTGTCCATGGTGGTTGAGGGGTCTCCTCCTGCCAGGGTTCCAGAGGCCCATGGTGACAACGAGTTGCTCCTTGCCAGTTTAACTCATCCGGTCCTCCAGAGTCGTTGGGGGCCAGAACAAGTCCTGGTGCACAGTAGCCCCAAGTAGAGTTCCCAGCTTTCTCCCACTTCAGCCCAGCTTCTGTGTCTTCCCTCCGTTCACTCTCAGTGCCTTCTTCTGAAGATGTTAGGAGTGCGCCAGTCATCTTGGATCTTGGCCCCTAGGTGGCAGCCGTCCCACCTGGCTACATCTAGTCAGCCATCTTGCCCTTCCCCCAGTCTTTTAAATCGTGTGCGTGTGTGTGTGTGTGTGTGTGTGTATATATCTATCTGGATATATTATATATATCACATATATATGATAGGAACTCAAGATTGAACATTTTCATCTATTTCAGGCAAACAAATCTGTAAATTAGCAGGAGTATAATTTTATACATTATGACCTGAGAAAGAGTTCATAATAAATTGCCTGTTTAAGAAGATAATATATGAAAAAGCCTGAGGGTTAATTTTCATCTCCCTCTTTTCCCTTTCTGAACAATAACTAGGTAATTCTATTATTGGCCAAGAACAATGCCTACATGCTCTACCTGTCTAACCCTTATCCAAATCCCGAAATTGCTTTGTTCTTCCCTCAACTACCACTCTACAATGAAGTTAATAAAATATGTCATGATTTCAGTGAACTACCATTTGCTGAGTAGCTACTAAGTGCTAAGCAAGTATATGTGTAAAGATCTCCTGCAGGGTTGTAGATGATTGAATCCTTGTTCTTTAAGAGACCTATTGAAGACATGGGCTGGTAAACCAATTTAAAAAAAGGTGATTCCAGCAGTTCACTATTCTGATTAGACAATATTTTTTTAGAACACTCCTAGAAACATAATAAATTTATTCTTCTTCAAGGTTAAATACTTTTCAAACTACCTTTACATTTTTAGTCTCCACTGAAATACTTTGTATTCCATTAGTGAGTCCAGAAGAAATGTTTGAAATGTAATTTTCTCACTGGGGCCACTTACTTCCAAATTTATTGTTACATCTTATCATGTCCTCCAAAATAGAACCAGCTTACTGGCAGACATCACCAATGAAATTCACCATTTCTTGCCAATAATCATGAAATTCTTTGGACATATGATTTCTCCAAAGTAATATCATTTTGGCTGTAGTGTTCAAGTATCTTTGAAAATACCTATTTTTCAAGTTTTAGCATATTGATGTTATGTCTAAATAAGGTGACAAAAGTTAATCAATTTGCCCAGGGCCACACCATGAGCCTATGTAGGAACTAAGATTAGAAACCTAGTTTCTTAACTCCTAGTTAAAGGTAATGTATACAAAAAGGAAAAAAAAAAAAAGAAGAAGAAGATATCACACATAAACATAGTTTAGGAGTGTTGCACGGCTTGCAGAGCTATCTCAATCACTCTAGGACAAAACTCTAGGAAAGCTCATGAATGTCATTGCTTTTGTTTTTCACTTTAGCACCTCAGAGTAGAAATTCTCACAGCTACTTCTTATCTGTAAAGCCTCAGACTTTGTTCTTTCCAAGAAAATAGTTCCATATTGAAAAAAAAAAAAAATCTAAAAGGGAAATGTACCTTTTGTACATACAGAATATTCTGGAATAAAAATCCTTCTGCTGTAAACTCACAATAATTATTTCAATAGTGCCTTTGTTAAGAAAAGTCCAAATGTGGGTGGAGTGATTTGAATAATAGAACTTCAAGATTATTTTGGGTTCCAATTGAGTCTGGAGGTCTCACATTTCTCCAAACAGATCCGATCAATTCCTCAATGGAGTCATAAAATTAATATACTTTCTTTGGGTCTTTCGGGTGAGGATACCCCATGGCATAATCCAGTTTCTCAGATTTACCTTTTATGTTATCTTCCTCTGCATAATCTTAAACCACGAGCCTAGAGATAAAACAAATTTGAACAATGCATGCAGGTAGGGGAGTAGCTGACTTCTATCATTTCTTCCTTTTAGAAAAAATCCTGGCAATCTAGGGAATCCATTCTGGTTAATCTGGCTCCAATGTGTTTAGAAAATGCTAGGCTTAAGGATCCAACTTTTAGGAACTTGATAAAATTGGTTCTTAATTTTAATATCTTTAAAATGAGGATACTGAGTTAATAAATTCTAAAGTCTATTTGAACTCTAAATTCCAAATACATACCTCTAGAATAGCATCTAGAATCACAGAATATTTGAGGTGGTAGGACGTTTGGAGAATATCTGGCCCAATAGTTTTCAAACTGTGATCTAAAGAAATCCCTCACAGGGCAGAGTAATTTTTTGAAGAAGTGAAGTATTCAGTAAACTCTTTTCTACATCTTGCAACCTATGGAATCTTTCCAATATGGAACTCTTTATTTCATCAGTTTTATAGAATATGCTTCCTTACCTTAAAATATAAAGGCTTGAAATAATTAATCTAATCAAACATCTTACTTACAAATGAGAAAAGTAAATCCCAGAAAATCCAGGTAGCTCGCCTAAGATCCCACAGCTACGTGATGGCAGAACATGAACATTAGATCAAAATTGACAATGCTTGTTTTTCTTAGAATTTTGCTTAAAGCAATTTTAATCTCACTGGGTCAGCTCCCTGAACTCACAGCTAGTGTTTCTTCCCACTGTATCATTGTCTAGTGCTGGAAAATCCTGGAAAGCAGAGGACTAGAAAGAAGTCTGTACATTTCTGAATGTGAGCTCATAACTCAGACAGATGAAATGAAAGATTCATTATTCTGAATTCTAAGAATTCATTTCAACAAAATTTCTCAACAACTCATTTCAATTAACAGTATGATTAACAAGTATTTAACAAATACCATCAGAGTGGTTTAGAGCTCATTTATCTCCCACTACAAATGTGTACGCTAAAGAAAAAATATTAGGAAACTAAAATCCAATCAAACTACATTGAGTTGGTTATTCTTTTCCTTCCATCATAGGAGGTCTTTTGAAGACTGTACCTGACTTTGAGAATGACAAATATTGTACCCAAAACATTTTATCACATGTCTAAGGGTCAAGAAAAAAAGTAAAACTCAAGTTTGGTGTTTTGTTTGTGAGTGGAAAATACATATAATGGACTTCCTCACAAAAAAAGAAAAAAATCCCCTATAATTTAACATTTTAAAAAAGACTTAACCATTATTTCTACTTAATTCAGGAAGATTCTTACATTTTGTTTCAAAATATTCACATAGATGTGCACACAGCAGTCTTTGAACTCTCTTAAAGCCTTGGGCAGATGAAACTAATATTTTACAAAAATATCAATTGCCTTTACTGCTCTTTTTTATATAATCTTTTTTTTTTTTTTTACCATTGAAAAAATTTTAAACAAATAGTAAGACATCTGGAGCACTTGTGCTTTTATTAGAGTTCTCACAGTGTACCAGAAAATGTCTGAAGGCTCATAAAACGTATTTAGAAAATATGTCAATATTTTAAGAACAGATTTTTTTTTTGGCCATGCTGAAAACGTATTTTTTATGTTGTAAAGTAATTATAAAATCATTTGAATTCACAAAAATTGGTTTCTCACAGAAAATATTTTAAAACTTTTAAAAATGTATGCTTATGACATCCAATGTTGCCAAATAAGCTTTTATTCTTGGGCTTAGCTTTGGCAAATTCTCTTGATAGGACTCTTGTTCCCTAGACAACTAGCTAATAAAAAAGAGAGAGAGAAAGAGAGAGAGAGAGAGAGAGAGAAAGAGGTTTACATGAGACAGAAGAGGACAGCTTGGGAAATAAACTTCCTTTTCTCACTTATTCAGCAGTTATTCCTTGGGGATGGAAGCATCTGGCCTAACTGATTAAAGCTGCTTCTACCTGCCCAGAGGCAGTTTATAATCCAATTTCTAATCTAAATTCAAGAATTTCACCACTGTGGATAAGCATACACTATCTCAGTGTGAAGAATCAGTTTCCTTGAGAAAAGACTTTGCTCTGAAGTTTTATAACGTCCCAGTGCTTGCCTTAGGAGTTTAAAGAAGGTCTCTGTGCACTCTGGGGGCCTGTGAGCTAGCATGGAATTATTATGTCTTGCAGTCCTTGCACTGTGCTGAGTTGGCTGAACCAGCAGTCTAAGAAAATATGTTGCTATAAATCCAATGGATGTGTTCCTTAAAAGTTATACACACTATGCAGCTGCACCCTTACATACACTAAATATGTACAAAGTGATGCCCCTTGGCTTGGTATCAAGTGTTGGGTTGAAAGTGGATAAACTTGTCAAGACAAACTGCAAAAAATATCTTTGTGAGATGGTAACCCACTGCAGCAGGCTCAGCGCAGGAGAAAATGTGCCTGAAGAAGGCAGATCTGGCTGTAGGAGGCACTTCCTGAGAATTCCTGGCTATATCTGAAAAGAATGGGAGGGGGTGGGGAAGCTTTCCAAGAAGCTATGAGTAATTTTCTTAACATTTTAAGCAGATGAATATTTAAACATGAAAAAAAAATCTAACCTAGGTCAGACTGATAAATGAGAAAGACGATGGACTGACATTTCCTGGAAATCTAGTCAATTAAAAAAATAAAAATAGTTATCAGTCCCTCACTTATATGACAATTGCCATCATCAATTAATAGAAAATTTTAAGCAATAAGTTTTATTTC
The DNA here is from genome assembly GCF_003255815.1 of Theropithecus gelada. Taxonomy (NCBI): domain Eukaryota; kingdom Metazoa; phylum Chordata; class Mammalia; order Primates; family Cercopithecidae; genus Theropithecus; species Theropithecus gelada. The sequence goes on along the minus strand of NC_037669.1, from coordinate 26,180,203 downwards.
AAGTATTTGGTTAAAAGTATCCTTAAAGAAAGGAATTGCTCTGTTTATATCTGAATGTTAAACGTGACCTTTAATTTTTTTTTTCTCACACACAATTCTTCCTGAGTCATCAAAGTCTAGGAAATAATTGAAAGACATTTCTCTTTCTGTAATTTTTTTAATGCTTTTATTCTGGTTCTTGTGTAACTTTAAGGGTTTGGATTAAAATTTCAGAATTGGCTTCAATTCTCTTGTTAAAGAAGAATGTGTCTCTGATTTGGGAGGAAAAAAATATCTACTTAAAATAAAACAAAAATGTCCTGGGCAGTTAAATCACATGTGTTCTTACTATGTCAGTCTTAATCCCTCCCACTGTATGGGCTCATCAAATTCTCAACTTTTCCAGAAAATATCCTGAAAATATTGCTATTAAGTAAAAAGAGAAAGCAAAATAAATATGCTCAAAATTCCTCAGAAAATATTCTACCGTCTTGCCATCCTTACTTCTTCTAAAAAATATTTCCAGTTTGACTCTTTTTTCCAGGTTTCTCATTATTCAAGGGGCACAAGCACTCTTTTTTGGGTGTTTCTCTTCATACTCCCATTAGAATATTTACCACATCCTAGGGCAATCCACTCTGTTGTATCACTGAATTGTTTTAGATGATGCATGTTAGAATAGAGCAAAATGAACACAACTTATCTTTCTGTCATGTGGCTAATGAAATTACAAGAATTAAAACCAAAGACAGAGAATAGATATCTGTCAAGTAAAAAGGTAAATAGATTTAAACATAAATCCAGTTATAGAAATAAAATTACAGTTTGGCAAATAGAGTGAAATAATCTCCCTTAACTTCTTCACCAACCTAACCAATTAACTATAATACTTTGTGTGAATATAATTCTGCATTTTTTCACATGCATATTTTCTAAAGCTGTAATCATTTTGTGTGCATATTTGAAATGTTTAATTTTAATTTATTCTGTTGGAAAAAAAAATGTATTGCAATCTACTTTACCAGTTTTCTATTTTCAGACATCTGGGTTGTTTCCAAATTTAAATTTTCTAGAATAAAATTTTGCTGTGATCTTCAGGCTTATAGGGATACTTACAAGTAGGATTATCAAGCCAGGGAGTATATTTATTTGCACATTTCTTAATATCCGTTGCCAAATTGCTTCCCAAAGGGTTATGTTTGTCTATAGCTAACTATCTAAGGGAGTACAATTTAGTTGGTATCAAAAGCTTTGTTTTGACTTTAGAAATAATCGAACAACAATACAATGAACATAATTCTATAACATTGGTTATTCATACTTGGTATAACTACAAGGCTTTTGTGTTTTGAAACATTTAGACCATCTTTTTTAAGTATCATGATAATAATTTTACACATTCATTCATTCACTCATCCGTTCATTTTTACATTCATTTATTTATTCAAAGGCTATGTATTGAGAACTGCAGAAAGGCATGATACTAAATGTAGTGAAAAGACAGTATTGTACATACAGTGGAAATATAGGGAGATAAAGTATTAGGGATGGAGTAGTGAATAGGAAAGATCCAGATCAAACTCTTTGTTCAGATTTCAGTGAGGGACACAAAAATTAAACACATTATTACACAATTAATTATTTCAGTTTAATTTTTATATAAACTATGAAGCTAACTATGTGTTAGACATACTGAAAGATGAAACACGATAGCCTTAAATTGGTATAGATGGACAGTATCTCTGAGGAAGTTATACGTAAAATTAATGCAAAAGAATGCGCCAAGTTAAGAGCAAATGGATGGGAGAAAAGGCTTTAAATTGAGTCATTATCCCAATGCAAGAAGAACTCAGACAGTTAAACAACCAAAAGTTAACTCTGAAGAATGAAGCACTAGTGAGAAAGTGGGAGATTTTTAGGATATGCGACCTAAGAGACAAACAAGGAAAAATTCATATAAGACTTTAGGACCAGGGAAAGGACTGTTAGTTTTATAAAAGTCCAATAGAACTTAATCTAAGAGGCATGGGGAGATATATAAAAGTTTTAAGTGGTAGAGTGATAAGATTGGATTAGTCTTTTTAAAACAAACAATTATTCTAATAACTATCTGGAGAATAAACTGGAACAGATAAAATAGATGAACATATATAATTTAGGAGACTTTTGAAGGAAACCAGGATGAGTCGTGTTGGTAGCTTGTGTTAGGGAAGATATATACTGGAAGATTCTTAACAAACTTAGGTGATTGAGCAGATATTAAGAAGAAAGAAGTCACAAAGCTGGTGCCCAGATTTCTGACGTGAGAAAGTGGGCAAGCACTGGTGCTGTTTATTGAAAAGGGATTCAAAAGTGAAAATCTTGAGAGTATCTTTTACCATTTAATCGGAGTAGATTTGTTAAGTTGATAGTTGCATATACTTATTAGAAACTCGGAAGAGGAGTCTTCGTTGAAGATGTAAATATATCATCATGAAGCCAGGAGTGGCTGAGACCATCTGGGAGGGAAATGTAGAGAGACATGAGAAAGGTGATAATACAGAGTCCTGAAGATTTCAAATACTTGCTCATCGGGTTTAAGAGGAAGGTCTTCCAAAAGAGATTGAGAAGAAGGAAGGAAAGGAAGTAGAAGGAAAACAGAGAGTGCTTCCCAGAATCAAAAGGACGAGGCCCTTTAAACCAAAATTGTGGCAAATACCAACAAATTGACAAGTTAAAGCAAGGAATGAAACTTTGAAGCCCAGATGACCTTCCAAAAACAGTTTGGATGGCATGAGATAGCTGATCAGAGTAGGATGGGGTGTATAAATGAGGTGAGAAGGTACAGATGGCAAATATGGGAAACTCTGAGTGATTACTTGAACAGACATTTTTAATGTCCAAATCATAATGATATTAAAAACTAAAGAGTTAACAGAAGATGTATTTTAGAGACTGTTTCAGGTTATGCCACCATTACAGAGAAGCTTCATATTTTCTAAGGACTCTATCAAAATACATAAGTTTCTTCATGGTCTTGAGGGCACTGACGTACTCCAAACAGTATTTTTAAATGTCTTGTTTATGATATTGCAAGCTCAAGGAAATGTGCCACCGGTAAATTTTGCCTGGAGGAGAAGGTGGAAAGGCTTGGAATATCAGGCAATGCTAAGAGTTATTTATAAGATTTCCTCAGGGACAGACTAATGTACCCTATTACAAGACAAGGGCAGCCACTTTGGCGTATTTAGATATGCAATATATATTACATGTGATGCATTTACCCATTTCTAGATGGGTAAAATGTAAGGTCTAACTTAGGCAGGTCAACCACACAAGGGCTCACTATTCTCACTTATTTTCCTGGCATTTTATCCTGTACATTGCTTTACTAAAAATACCATTTCTAGAGCAAATACTGAATGTTAAACTCTCAGGTTACAACTACATTGAAGTATTCAATTGTTTAATATGTTAATCACTTATTTAGATTTATTTCCAATTTATCACTTGAGATATGCTTTGACCCAGGTAAAAGAGTCTATTTAACTTTCTGGGCTCACCAAGGATGCCAAGCACTTGACTATTTTTCCTGTGCACATCGTCCCTTCTTTAGGATGACTTTAACTAGCAAGCCTACGCTCTTATCTCTGGAAATCCTTCTTAACCCTTATCTCTCTTTCCTGGGCTCCTTCTCTTCACTTGGACAAATGCCTTTTAGTAGCCCATTTGCAAGAATTTTCTGGCTCAGCTGCTTTTGAGCAGCCAGTGTTTGTCTTTCAAGATACCCCAGCAGCCCTTCCATCTTTATCGATTCCATTTGTTTTCTACTCCATTTCCTCTAAGCTGCCTTTTATTTGTCAACCCTAATTGCTCCCCTACCACTTCCACTCCCTAACCTTAGTGGATCTAGGCTTCCCAAGAGAAAACTGCCCTGTAGCTCATTTGGCATGATAGTTCCCTTCTCTGTGAAATGGTTATAGTCAGAATAGTATTCCTAAGCCTATTTTACAAGGGATGGCTTTTATTTTTCATATAAAGTGATAAAAAGGTGACAACACAATCTAAAATGTGTATCTAAGTAAAGCGCTTTTCACTACAGAAAGCAACTGAATTTTCCAAGACTAGAGCCAACACAAACTATAGATATTTGTCCTTTGGCATTTTACTTTCTAATTCCAGATTATCAGAGTTAAGGAATCATTGTTATATCTCACCAGTCCCTTCTTAGGGAAAATGACAGACGCAGGGTATATTCAGAATTAAAATGTAAATGTTAACATATTATGTCACATTTGAAACTATGAGATGAGTAAAAAAAAATACATTTTTATGTGGTCTGAACCACTTCACTAGAACTGTATAATTCTACATGATTTGCTCTTTCTTTCTTTTTTAAAGGAAGCCAATCTTCTCTAGAAAAAATATTTTCCTTGTGCCGATTGGATTTAGAAAGCCAACAAAGTTTTGTTTCTTTTCTTTAAAGCATATTTATTTTTAGACCTTTCAATCCACTATTGCAAACAGATGTGCTTTTTTTTCTCTCTCTCTCTCCATGGAAGCAAATAAATAACCAAGATTGCAATTCCAGTTCACAGAGCTTTGATCTGAGTGATAAACACAATTTTCTGAAGCTGCTTATTAAAAGACAGAAATATTGACAGTCTAAATCCTAACACCTGAAACAAAGTTTCATGCAAACAAAAACCTAGTAACTAATATTTTTAGAGTCTCACAGTGTGTCAGACTCTGAGTAAATTATAACATCCACATTATCTCAGTTACTGTTTATTTTTGGAGCTCAACGCCAATACTACCTGCATTTTACAGATGATAAAATGAAGCAAACGGTTACACGTTTTGTACAAATTATTTGGCTAATTAGAGTCACAACCTGATATAGGATTAAGGTTTTGCCACTCAGTGCAGACATCTTTCCTCTACCTCCCTCAACTGAAGCACACGTTGGATAGGAGAGATGAGACCTAACTGTGAGTCAAATTGGACTCCAGCAATAAATTTTCTTTTAGGATCAGCTGGGGAATCAGATAGAGGCAGAGAAAAATTGGAATCCATCTACTGCATCTGCAGGTGTTCAGGCACTACATTATATACTTACCTAGAGAAAGTGTTTCTGCTGAACAGAAACAATGGTAAAACAGACATCTACTTGGCATTCATTCAATAGCCATTTATTACCTGTAATGAGAAGTCTTGTCGCCTAGGTTAAACAGCACTAAAGGGTCTATAGTCCAACAACTCCTTCAGGTTGGCTTTAAGTCTATGAAAGGTCATTCTTTAATTTTCAGGCAATACATACGACCTCATATTTAAATCAGGCTTTTCTAAGAGTACTGAGCACTTTTACACACACTATTTCATTTATCGTCTCAATGTCTGTATGGAACAAGGAAATGAACTTCACTGTTATAAGCCTCACTTGATGCTAGTCAATAGGTTTGCATTTTCACATTTCTACTTAATTTTTCACGCACCTTCCTAGAAACGAAAATAAGAATTCCTAGATCCTGGTTCTGGCTTTTTCACTAACCAGCTTGGTCCCCTGCGGGCAGTCTCTTAGCTTCCCAGAGCTAGAGTTCAGTTTGGGATATCACATAGGTATCAGGCTAGGTAAGCTCCAAGTTCCCTTCCAGCTCTGCCACTCTAGGATTCTATGCTAACAGAACACCTGTAGTATTTTGTGGAAAAATTATCTTCAAGTCTGAGGAAACTTGGGGCTGTACTGACCTCTTGAGTTATTACAATAGCCATTTGCATTGATTTAGCAGACAGACTTTATCACACCTCAAGGTTCGCAGAGGGCATTGACAGGACTGCAGCTTAGGTAGTAAAAGTTGGAGAAGAGGGAAGGAAAAATGAATGAAACTAGAAAAAGAAAGGGAGAATTATCAGGGGGAGAAGGAGAGGAAAATGAGAGTGATAAATAGTAAAAGCCAGAGTAGGAGATGGGGAAGAGGATCAGGGGAAGCAAGGGAGGGAGGAAGAGAAGGAGAAATGGAGGAAGGCAGAAACAACAGGTAATTGTAAGGATGATGCAGTGGACACTATTTGTGTTTTTCCTCTATCATTATTATTATTATAATGTCATTGTTACATTGGAGAGGAGGTGGAATTGGTTGAATCGAAAGCATGGACTTTGGAGTTAGCCTAGACAAGGTTTCGAATTTTGACCCTATTCCTGACAAGCATTATGTCCTGTCTTAGTCCAATGGACTGCTATAACAAAATACTACAGACTGGGTGACTTATTAACAACAAAAATTTATTTCCCACAGTTCTGAAAGCTGGGAAGTCCAAGATCAAGGCACCACTCATTGTCTGGCGAGGGCCAGCTTGTAGACAGCGCCTTCTTACTGTGTCCTCACATAGGGGAACAAGCAAGGAGTATCTCTCCTGCCTCTTTGATAAAGCAACTAATTCCTTTTATGACCTAATCACCTCCCAGCGTTCCACATCCAGATACTATCACCTTGGGAGTGAGGATTTCAACATATAAATCTGGGGGGAAATAAAAATACTCAGATCATAACCTATCTCTAGGCAAGACACTTAATCTCTCTCTCAAAGTTAGGTTATTTTTAATTATAAAAAAGGGATAACATCTCTCCTCTTAGTTATCTTTAAAAATCATATAATATAAATGGCCTATCACAAAGTAAGTTTATATTAGTATTTATAATATAAATGCTATGTGTTAATTATCTTTCATCTACCAGCATCAATATTGATTATACCTAACAAAGAACACACCAAGTATGCTTTATAGATCTTAAAACACTGCTGCTTTCTTTATCCCTGTCTGTCATATGCCAGCCATTAATTTCTGCTGCAACATATGTGAGTGCTAATGGCTATGGATCTCACATTTTGGGAACATCTCTCCCTGTTCACTGGTAGAATTTCCTGCAAGCAGATAAAGCAAGCTATGAAGATAGCACAAGGGCATCATGGAGACTACTTCTTTGTCCTGTCTGTTAGAACTTTCTATGTCTCTACACACAAAAACATACTGAAAGACTTTATAAGGCCACAATCTTGAGAAAAAAAAATTTGTTTTGCTTATGAATCTATTAACTTACTTATCTGTGCACAAGTGATTCTCATTTTAATTAACCCTTGTTACTTACTATCCTATGAGTTCTAAAAGAAGTGAATATGCATGAGAAAAACAAGCATTTCCAGCTTAGATTTCTTAAAAAAACAGAAAGATCTATGAGAAGATAAATTGCACCGTAAGGTTGCTGTCTGAAATGAAGACTACAAATGATTGCTAAGAGAAGTAATATAATATGCAGGCATCCTATTTGGAATTAATATGTACAGTCTCCTCATATTCCAAAACACCACACTTGTAGGTTTTCTTTTTCCTGGAGTTTCTTATTATTCATTCAACTCACAAAAATTATTAAGCTAAGTGAAATACTAATCTTGTCACTAGGGAAAAGGAAAGTTATGACAATCTATTAATATAATGACCTTTGCCCTAAAGAAACTGCACTCTATTTGAAAGTCTTCAAGTGATTTAAGTCTTTCATCAATTGTTTAACAGTTGACATGATTTAGTTCATAACTATTGGATCAGCCCTAAGATTTCTTATAGCCCTACTCAGTTTATATCACTAAGGTAAATGGCAAGGAATAGTCCAGCACAGCAGTATCCAACAGAAATAGAATACAAAAAAAAATCACATATATAATTTTTAAGTTTTCTAGTAGCAATGAGAAAAAGGTAAAAAAGAAACAAAAATAATTTTAAAATTATATTTTATTTAACTCAACATATCTAAAGTATTATCATTTCAACCTGAAATCAACATAAAAATATATTAATGAGTATTTACATTTTGTTTGGTAATCAGTCTTCAAAATCAGTGTCTTTACACTTATAACATATGACAATTTGGAGTAGCCACATTTCAAGTACTCAGTAGCCATACATGACTAGTGGCTAGCCTATCGACAACATAGTTCAAGCGTTTCCTCTAAGTAACTTATTCATTTCAATTATGTATCTATACCCGACTGTTCCTGTGCATTTATCCTTACAATCAAATCTCCATTATTTTATGAAACAGAGAAGTTGCCCATCTTCTAATACCAGGAAAGACAAAGTAGGGCTTGGTGTTCCTGAGCTTAGATTTTAACCTATAAATCAACATTCTTTGATATATCTTACTAACTGTATTCAGCAAAGTTTTAACATTTATGACAAAAGAGCCAGAATGGCAAGATAAAATAATAGGTCTGGACAGGAAATGTCAATGGGTACTGGAAGCCACTGAAAGAACACCCAGAGTTTAGGAAAGCAGAGAATAGAATTGTTATGCCCATGGCAACATTTATATGGGAAATGTCTCTCTCATTCCCTTAAAGACCACCAGCAGTGTCACTCTAACATTTATATATGGCTTTGATGAAAATGTGAAATATAGGACAGGGTCTTAAGTTGAAATATTACCATAGTTGACCAGGAGGTAGAATACCTTCATCATTTTTAATCCTGTTTCTTTGTCTAGCTACGGTCTTATTTGTGGCTCCTTATAGACACACTCAGTTTAGATTGCTGAGGTAGGTCTCATAGGTAAGATGTGGAAATGTAGCATTTGAATGTTAATATCACCTGTAATTAAGAACTATGAAAAGTCTGAGGTTTTACTCTGCTTTCAAGCTAATATGTTAGCTTGCCACAGTTTCATAGATACTAGCAGATTGTATGAGACTCTTGGGTCAGAGACAAAGGGCATTATTATGTGCTCCCATTAGTCCCCATTGCCTCTAAAGCCCCAGGGGATAATGCAGAATGGCTCAAGGAAATGCTGTACACATAGTGAATATGTGTCACACCTTAGGAATCCTAGGTTAAGACAATCTCAATATCCTGAAAGACCTGCTAGTCAACCTGCCCAACTTTTATCCTGGAGGGAAACATTATCTTTATTATCTTGGAGAGCAAATAAATCTTCCCTCTGCCCTAGACAGAGACACACACACTCTCTCTTTTCCAAGGCTATTTACCATACAAACATCCTTGAAAAGACAACAAGGAACAAAGCTATCAATACCTTTGTTCAGAAAATGGGCAGATGCAAGAGTTACCTGTGGATAAATATCCCCCAACAAACTTATATTAAAGCCCCTCACTGGCCCTCTTATTATGTATCAGACAAACTCCTCCTTTCCTCACTCACTCAACCTATATTTATTTATTGCTTTTTATGTGCTATTAGATTTGAAAGATTGTCAAATATTTGCAAAAACCAAGGTCTAATAGATGAAAAAGTTTCAAAAAATACTCAGGGTAAAAATTAAGAGAATTCTGATCATTTCCACAATAAGGACTTTGAGGAACTAATGGATCTTCTTAAGAGAACTTAGTTTCCCCAAGTCTCTGACAATCATGAGATCTGGATCTTTTGGGGGTCCAGGTTGCACATATTATATTTACTTACCAAGTGCCCTGATTTGAGGATTAAGTAAAATATAATTATAAAAAAATATTTAGTTTCTTGCTTTAATATGGCATTTTTACATCCTTTTTTCTGATGGTAAATAATAACACACTTACATAAAGTGGCATTTAACATCAAATACATTTCATAAAACATGTCCAGATTGTATAAACTCATAAACGCATATTGAACCCTTCATATGCATGTCGGTTATATTTAAACATATGAAAATCCATTTAGTGTACAACTAGTACCCTGATAACTCTATAAAATCTAACTTTTTAAACAGCTGTGCAGAAGAGCTTCGTAATTTAGGATAGCAAAAGAAGATGGAAACTATATACAATTTTAGCCTTCAGGAGAATTTAGGTCAGTTAGAGGTCATTCTCCAAAATTGAATCAAAAAGGAATTCCAAACTATTGCCCAACTAGGGCCCACTTTGGAAGAGTAAATTTGTGCTGTACTCTGTGATTTGTAGAGACCTCAGAGGGGTCCAGGTTTGGCTCACTTTCCAGCTAACCATAAACACAACTTGAGAATAGATTGTCACAAGGAAAAGAGTGCTACCCACTAAATGAATCACAGCCCATTTCCTGCAGCTCCTCTGTGTTTTTGAATGTCTTAGTCATCACACTCTTGACTTATGGGAATCAGTTCCCAAAGCTCACATAGATTGCACTTCTATGGTAGTTTGATAATTTTCTGTCTACTCTAGAATAATCAGCCAGCATTTTGAGAGTCATTATATGTGACCATATGGTATGTATAAAAGAACAAGGGCTTAAAACTAGAGATCTGGACATAAGTCCTCGTTTTGCCATTATTTGCCACTGGGCAAGTCACTGAAGCGTCCTGGTCTCCTCACATGTAGAATGGCAAGATAGGTAAAGAGGTTATGATTCATGACCACTAAAGACTTTTCCAGTCTTACCTTTGTATTATTCTACCTCATTTAAGACCTGGCCTTGTAAATTGTGTTCTAGGAAGAACACATCTAGGCACTTTTCAGCATCTGCTGCTATGACTACTTTATCAAGTAAGTTGCTTGGTGTCCCATTCAAAGAGCATTATGGACAGAGCTCAAGAAATGTGTGTAGCTATTTGTCAGCATGGGTAACTCCTCAGTGACACTTGGATCTCATGACTTACTTCTTTTTTCTTGGGTGACTCAAACTCTCAGGGTCATCCTCCTAGGAGACATGTCACATGGTGATATAAAGCATGAGGCAGATATCGTCAGTTTAACCAGAAGGTAAAGGAAAAATACAATCATCTTCCAGTCCACTCATTCTGAGTCTTCTCACAGCATCAAAGGAAAGCTCAAAGATGGATTTCTTGCAATTTTCCCCCTTGACAGTGTAGGATACTTCAGTCAGATGAATAATACATGCAGTTGCAAGGAACACAATTTTAAAAGAATCTGGCATTTACAAAGCAGCTTTACTTCTGGAGACAGTAAAGCCTTTGAATATTCTGTCAGTTTGAAAAGAGGTTCCATGTCACCCTATCAGGTCACACAAACCATCTGATCAAGTGCCATTTGATGAAAGCATTTATTAAAGTCAGAGTAAGAAAAATCAGTTTGAGGGATGGAAAAAGCCTAGAGGATTTATTTTTACACTTTTGGGAATGAAAAGCAGTGGAAAGATTTCTGCTTCTAGAGTGAAATACAATATAGAATTTGGATTTGACTGAATGGGGGAGCATGAGTCCTATCAGTGAAGAACTGTTTCCATTTTTTTGTTTGTTTGTTTTTGTTTCTGTCTTTTAAGTCTTGAGACTGCTTCCAGGAAGAGGAAATAGATGATGAACATTTCCCTATTCCTCCCACTAAGAGTACAGAAAATCTTGGGGCACACAAGCAATATGGACAATTTCTAAGACAATAACTGTTCTATCCTAGTCAAACAACATAGAAAAAAAACTGGTCCTATCCTCCATGTCACCGAAGACTAAATGGGTAACACTGACTCCATTCTCTCCTGCCTATAAAAAGGTGTGCCCACAGCCCCAACAAAGTGGTATCAGAGAAGACCAAGTAGAGAGCTGAGACCTTCATTACCTCCATCAGTGTTAGTGGGCCCAGCCCCCATCCCAGTGTCAATGGAGAACACATGGTGGGCCTGGACTTCCACCCCAATGCAGCAGCAATGAGGTGCTTCCCCCATTCCTCCCTTGGGTGTTAGTAAAGGAGGCCCAGGGATCAGTCAGGACTTTCAACGTCACCCGTTGAAAGAAGAAAGAAAGAGCATGGCAAACAAAAATATGAGTAAATACAATATGACTTTTGATAGTTAAGTACTGTTACTTGGCTTCTGTTAGTCTAGGATTCTATCATTCCCATTGCTAAGAATCTTAGATCTGTGATAATAAGCCCAACTTACAAAGGAGAGCCACTACTGACCACAACTGATAATAATGTTGGACCCCTACAGACGCACACACATACACACACACACAGTGTACTAAGTGGGCAAATACAGTGTCCCATGGGCTGACAAGATGAACACAATTGGGGAAATCTGTGAGGAAATAAAGAAATCAGGATCATGGGGAAGAATAAACCAAACAAATATTTGATTTTCAGTCTTGATCTCATTGAGAGCTCTGGAGTGCAAATGGCACCACAAAGTTGTTCCATCTTGATGCACAAGATTGTTTACCCTTGATTCAGTTAGCTCTAGCTATAAGCGTCCTCTGGGCAGTTCCATAACTTCCCAGACATTTCAGGGTAACAAATTTCCCATTGGCCAAGGACAATTCTTCAGAGAAGAATTCAGATGTTAATCACTGCAACACTTACAGTAGCTGCAATATGGGCACACCAACCCAGTAAGTAGTTCTAGGCAGGGCACCAACTGTGTTTACTGTAATTCAGAGAAGGTGTAAAAATCCAAGTGGGCTACACTGGGGAAAAAAAAGCTATATAGTGAGATTGAACATAAGAAATGGTTAGAGTTATTTAATAGGTAGAACGGACAAGTGATATATTCAGCAAATGGATAGAGGCAGGATTGATTATAAAATCAATTAGAGATTGATTATAAAATCAATCTAAAATTATTAGAGAGTGCAGAACTCCAAAATCCAAATACAGTCTAATCAAATGTTATATCTTCTTTTGGTAATTAAAATTTTTCTTTCTTTTAAATTTGTAACATAAATTCATATACATTCAAAATTCCAAAGGTACACAAGGCTACACAATAAAAAAAAAAAAGCCCTTTCAAACTTATTTGTCACTCTTCCATTTCTCTTATACAGAGTCAAGTTCCTGTCTCATTTCAGAGAAAGTCTATGTATAAACACATAAATATTTTACATTTGCCTTATTTACATAACTGTAAATATATGTTTGAGCTCAATCCATATTAATACATACAATTGACAGTTGTTTACATTTCTAACAGTGTTGGGGAGGACAATTTGTCATCTATCAAATTTGCAAATATGTGGGCAGCTGTTCTGGGAAATATTTTAAATATTTGCTTCCATCCCTATGGGAAGATAATGATATATCCACACCCCATTGATGTCAGCCTTGACCACATGACTTTCTTTGTGAATAGAAAGAAACTTCATAATACTTTTACAACTTCATAATATTTTCATATGACTGCATTATATTTTGTTTGGCCAGTTCCATACTGATGAGCATTTAGGGTGGTCGTAATAGTTTATTATTACGTATAATACAGTAACAGATATCCATGTATATATACGATTTCATATAGTCCTGAGTATAGTTACAGAATAAATTTAAACAAGTAGAACCACTGAGTTAAAGGCTATAGCTTACATCAAACAGATTATACTTAATTATTCCATAATAACAAATGATGTCAAACCCTTGGCAGCTTATAACATTAAAGATTTCTCTCTCACTCATGTTACGTCTCTATTGCAGGCTACTTGGGCTTGGGCCAAAGGAGCAATCCCTCTCCAGGACATGCTAGGTTTTTGGTAGAAGCAAAAGAGGACGTGACTATCCATGTGATGGCCCTTAAAGTTTCTGTTTGGAATTAATAATACATGTCACTTCTATTCACAAAGAAAGTCATGTGGTCAAGGCTCGAATCAATTGGGTATAGATATATCCTTATCTCCCCATAGGCATGGAAGCAAATATTTAAAATATTTCCCAGCACAGTTGAGCACAATGAGTAGGCATATATAGAAATTTGATAGACGCCAAATTGGCCTCCTCCAAACTGTTAGAAATGTAAACAACTATCAAAAATATAAATTTCGCCCATTTCCTCACTGGTACATTATGACATCAGACTCTTTAATCTTGGCCATTTCAAAAGAGAACATATTTTAAAATGACCCTAATTTTAATTTATCTTGTCATGCGTGAAATTCAGACTATATTCATGTTCATATTTAAGTATGCCTTGGCAGAGAAATATTTGAGAGTCTTCTTTCATTAAGTCTTTTAACTTCTGTTATCTGGATACCACAATTCTATTAATTCAGTCTGTGATTATTAATTTTCTGTTGTTTTTAAGTCAGCTCATGTCTACAAAATCCAGATTTTTTCCACATACTGAGTTCCTTCTAGCTGACAAGCCATGTCTGCACCATTTTGTATTTTTAGCAAATTTCAAAAAACAAAACACAAATGCATATTTTTGTTCATTCTTCTGGATAGAATCTTTTTGTATTCAGTCCAATATTTCAACCTATACTGATAAAAATTTACATGTTTTAAAATAAATTTTCTTATTAAAAGCTAATGTAAGTAGATATGTTGAAAATCCAGGCAAGGAAATAAAATAGCCTGTCTATCATTACTCAAGGATGCATACTTATTTTGTCAACTTTCTTGTCAGTCAGACCACCTAGAATTGAGTCATCTGGGAACCTGATCAATATCCTTTCTAAGTCTTTACTCATACCCTCAAAATAATTAATAGTGTCAAGCAGGTTTCTGGCTTTTCCTGTAGCTTCTTTTCAGTTGGCAATTTTCAAGCAAATGTTATAGCAATTAAAATCTAACACATCATTCACATAAACTTCTCTTTCCATAATGGGGTGTCTCTTTCCTTAGGGTTTTGAAGAGTGATTAAGAATTATAGGACTGGGCACAAAGTGGCAAAGAAAAGTAGAGAAGATTGAATTATTGGGGCTGGCAAAAAATTTTTTTCCAGAGGTAAAGGCAAAAAATTTTTTTCCAGAGGTAAAGGAAAAAAATTTCAAACAACAATCAATTCTATAAAGCCTATAAATCAATTCTATAAATAGAAAGGATCATCTATGAACACAAATCCTAGAAGATCCACAAAGGAGAATCAAAGCTGGCAGTAGAGAACACTTGAGTTCAGATTCATGCAAAGGCAAGACCAAGCCAACTGTTGTTTAGGGGAAGGGAAAACTCAAAATGTGGTCAATTGCTTTGAATATTTAACTTGCTCTTATGGGCCAGGGAGGATGTCTGGGGCACAAAGGTTTTCTGTCCTGTTCTAAGGGTTCATTATGTCAGAGCCGTCTGACAGCCTCCTGTGTCTCCTCTTCCTTAGATCTAATAGGTATTTCATAAGGATGTTTACATTTATATTTGCAAATAGAAAATTTTAAAGTACAGTGTAGAGTTCTTGAATAGGACATGAAAGACATTGCAAATTGCCCATTCATTCACATCTAACAATACTTTCTAACTTTGATAAAGTTCAATAAATTTCAGTAGAAGAAACTTCAAAAGTAATACCATTGTTTTAGTTTTAGCTGCTATAACAAAATACTATGAGTAGCTCAACAACATTTATTTTTTTTCCAGAAGCTATGAAGTCAAGATCAAGTTGCCCCCAGATCTGGTGTCTCCTGAGATCAGTCTTCCTGGTTTTCTCACATGGGTGGGTGGGGAGAGAGAGAGAGAGAAAGAGAGAGAGAGAGAAGAAAGGAAAGAAGAAAAAAAAAAGAAGAAGGAAGGAAAGAAAGAAAGAAAGAAAGAAAGAAAGAAAGAAAGAAAGAAAGAAAGAAAGAAAGAAAGAAAGAAAGAAAGAAAGAAAGAGAAAAGAAAGAAAGAAAGAGGGAGGGAGGGAGGGAGGGAGGGAGGGAGGAAGGAAGGAAGGAAGGAAGGAAGGGAGGAAGAAAGGAAGGAAGGAAGGAAGGAAAGAAGGAAAGAGACCTCCTATCTCTTCTGATATGGACACTAATCCCATTGTGAGGGCTGCACCATCATGGCCTAAGTGCCTCCCAAAAGCTATCTCCAAATCCCATCACATTAGGGATTAGGGTTTCCAACATATAAATTTGGGGTAAGGGGAGAGGAAGGACATAAACATTCAGTCCATAGCAATTCTGGTGCTTGAATATCAATGTCAAATATTCAGAATCCAGTCAGAAGATTTTTGCGTAGAGAAATTCACGCAGTTAAATCTAAAAACAGGAAGAGATACCATCAAAGGATTCTTGCTGATCCCTGAAGCCTGATATCTTGATCTTCTCCTTTCAATTTCTTATTTGCAAATTCTGTGAATAAGTGATCAGGGTTAAATACAACCTAGACATGTAATTTGTTTTCTGTCATAACCTATGACATTGAAAACAATTTTCTTTGTATTTATTTCCAAGATAGTTGTCCTGTAATTTTGTCCTTATGCCTCTCCTTGTAAGGAAAAAGAGTACGTGGCAGTTTTCCTAATGAGTCCCTCCTTATATCATTTTCCCACTTCAGAGGATTATAGCGACAGGTGATTGACAGAAGAGAAATCGAGTATACAAAATGTTTATTTCACAAAATATAACCACGAATGAGGTCCTGAACTGGGCTGTGAGTTTCCTTGAAGAAAAAGAAAACTGACAAAATTAAGAAATTGTCCTTGGGGGTTAGGGGAGAGATGCAGGCAGAGAGAGGGAGTAGTCAAAGATGATTAGGGTTTTAAGTAAGGTGAAAGAAATAAAGTAATAATAGTTGATTTGATTTAACACAATGAAAACTTTAACAGATGAACAAAATGTTTTGATAAACATCATTGTGATAATATTGAAACTGTAAAACTTGAATAAACTGGATCTCAAATTTATCATGAAAATCTTATTGAAAATAGTTCAATAGGAAATTCTACTGTAACTTGTAGTAGAAATGTCTTATATTTGCTATATGGCTGTGCTGGAGACTGGAAGAAATTATTCATTGCATTTTCTCTATATGCTTTTCAACAAAGAGCCATATCTTAACAAAACAACTGGCAAACTATGGTCTATCAATGTCTCCCACCTTCTGCTTCCGAGCAGCCTGTGAGTGAAAACAATGATTTTTCCATTTTTAAATTGCCCTGAAATATCAAAAGAGCAATATTTTGCCACCCGTGATAATTATGTAAACTTTAAACCTTAGTATTTATAATTAAAATCTTACTAGAATACAGCCATGTGCATTTGTATGCATGCTACCTTTGGCCGCTGTCATGCCACAATGGCAGACTTTACTAGCTGCAAGAGAACATATGGCTACAATGGTCTACAATTTTGCATCAAATGCCTAAAATATTTATTATCTGACCCTTTACAGAAACATTTGCTGAACTCTGCCCCAATATAATAATAGATTTAAAGATAAGTTAGGAAACAATAACACTAGTTGAAAGCCTAACTAGAAAAATCTGTGGTTTAACTTAATCACATTTTCATTCATCTATTCATTCTAAGTATTTATGGTGAGTCTACTGTCTGTCAATCACTATGTGAGGTGCTACAGATAGAAATACAAAACAAATTTAAACAGTAGTCTATTTCCTACTAGGGAAACACTCTCAAAATGAATTCTTTTCATTATTTCTGGCAAGAGAATATCAAGGAAATAGACTGCAGTTAGAATAGAGGGCTTCTTCTTAAGGCTTAATGTAACTTGTCAGAATTAGAGTTTGGGCAAAGCAAAAGGGAGAATGTGTAGTGAGTTCAATTTATCCCAAATTCATAGATTGAATTTGTATTCATTTAACAACATGTAGCAGCTTTGGCGAATCGAATGTATTACAAAAGAGCATATTATTAAGAATCTGCCTTCCTAGTATTGAATTGGTTTTTATTTCTAACCCTTTAAACAATTGAGTGAAGTAGGTATCCCACATCATGAGAAAACTGAAACGGAATAAATTGCCACGCTTTTCAAAATAGTGTACTTTTAATATATTTGGTACATTCTAACCCTGAATATAATCTCATTGTTTTGGCACAAAATCATAAAATCTAACCTATGAATGTTTATAAATAATGTCAATTTTGTTGGAAGATAGATAAGCATGTTACATTACATGGCACACAATCATCAACTTTTTAAATATTCCTTTTCAACAACTCTTTTCCCTAAAGATCTTCGCAAGTCCTCACTTTTAAAAATTACACATAAAACCACTGATGGTTTTTTGTTGTTGTTGTTGTTTTGTTTTTTTGAGACAGCAGAGTCTCACTCAGTCACACAGGCTGGAGTGCAGTGGCACGATCTCAGCTCACTGCAACCTCTGCCTCCCAGTTCAAGCAATTCTCCTGTCTCAGCCTCCAGAGTACCTGGGACTACAGGTACGCACCACCACACCTGGCTAATTTTTGTATTTTTAGTAGAGACGGGGTTTCGCCATGTTGGCCAGGCTGGTCTCAAACTCCTGACTCAGTTGATCTGCCCACCTCGGCCTCCCAAAGTGCTGGGATTACAGGCATGAGCTGTAATCCCCACGATGGGCTTTTTTTTTTTTTTTTTTTAAATAAGTTTCTTATAGAATGACTTATATAGTAATTATATACACGTGCATATATGTGTTTCTTGTGTATAAATGCTACAACATTTCTAGCTAGTTAGATTTCAGTCTTGTTATATTCTGGTCACATTATTTTGAAAAATTTGGAAAAATTATTTTAGAGACTTAATTTTCCTATATTTAAAATGGAGGCAATACTTATGCTGCTGAATGATCACAAGAATTAGAAATAAACAAGCAAATATCAATTTATTTTATCAATTCTGATAATTTCTTAATTTCTATTTTCTAGTTCAGCAAAACAAGGAGCTCTAAGACTATTTCAAAGGTAGAAAAAAGGTAATGAAAGAAATGACAAATGTCTATGCAATTAACTCTTATTTTTAAACAGGGCAGGAGTAAAGTGCAGAAGTGTGAGTCCAAAGCCACTTCCTTTTAATGAGGGCAACAGTTTTTAGACTCTGTTTTATGGAAACTGGGTGTTCAAAAATGGTCATTTAAGTAGTTTCATAAATATTTTACATTTTATTTATACATATATATAATATGTATACATGCATATAGTTATATTGGAATAAATATATACTACTCAAACTGTCATTTAAAGAGGACAATCTGTCCATATATATTTATTTCTGGTCCCTCACAAAACTTCTAAAACATAAAAGTAAATTTATTTTAAGGTGTAACTCATAAAAATAAATAGTATAAATCGAAACGTATTAGGCACAACTTTTTGGAATATGAAATGTGCAAGAACAAGTGATCTTGGACTTAGAAGACCCAAAGATGCTGAACACTTATGCAGCAGTGGGAAAGCCAGGAAGCAATCTAGCGATGCCTCAGAATTCCCGAAAGGTAAGAAATGATTCTGGTTGCATAACCCCAAAGTGTAAACCCAGCACTTTGGGAGGCTGAGGCAGGAGGATCACTTGAGGTTAGGGGTTTGGTACCAGCCTGGTCAACATAGTGAGATCTCATCTTTAGAAAAAATAATAATTATTATTAATTAAATAGTTGGGTGTGGTGGTGCCCTCATTAAAAGGAAGTGGCTTTGGACTTACACATCTGCACTTTACTCCTGCCCTGTTTAAAAATAAGAGTTAATTGCGTAGACATTTGTCATTTCTTTTATTACCTTTTTTCTACCTTTGAAATAGTCTTAGAGCTCCTTGTTTTGCTGAACTAGAATATAGAAATTAAGACATTATCAGAAATGATAAAATAAATTGATATTTGCTTGTTTATTTCTAATTCTTATGATCATTCAGCAGCATAATAATTATTAATTAAATAGTTGGGTGTGGTGGTACACACTTGTAGCCCTAGCTACTAAGGAGTCTGAGAGGTGGATCACTTGAGCCCAGGAGTTCAAGGTTGTGGTGTGCTAAGAACACATCACTGCACTCCAGCCTGGGTGAAGAGCAAGACCCTATCTCTAGGGGGGAAAAACGTTAAGAAATGGTAACAGCATAAATATCTAAGGAGAGGGCAAAGGGGGTGGTTAACAAAAAATTGGAATTTGATGAAAGTCTATTTGAGAAATTGTTGAAAATCCAGATCTCACTCAACATTTCAGCAGAAGACTCTTGGAGGCTTATTTTCTAGCAAGAATGGAATGGAAAGTCCCTGGATATCTCAAGAGAAAAAGTAGGAGAAAGAATGCTACACCCAAATAGGAGCAGCCGGTGAGTTCATACTCAACTGACCACATTTCTCTCACCATTCAGTTTCTAGAAAGCTGGCAGCCAGACTTGTAACTTTAGGCAAAACTACTCATCCCTCGGCAAAACTACTCCTTAGGCAAAAGTACTCTTCTTCTCAAAAGAAAAGATACCGTCATTTGAGGCTTCCCAGCCAAAGATTACAACCAAAAAAATTCAACAAGCCTATAGCTTTTAAACAGTTTTTGGTGCCCTACTTCACAAAACAGATTAAAAAAGGATTAGTAGATACCTCATGAAAGCCTGTAACATGAATGATAGAAACAAAACTCACAAATACACAAATAGAGAAAAAGCACTAGAAGGAAACAGACTATATAAGGAGACAAAAACCTCAAATATAGATGTATTGATAATCCCAGAAAAATTTTAAAAAGAAATTGCATTCACGACACAAAGATAGAATCATATACATATATGTGTGTGCTTAGAGAATAAGAAACCTGTTAAAAATGTAAAGTATGATATTTAAAAAAATCTCAGTGCAACAGTTGAAAGACAAGATAAAAAAAATAAGGTGGGGCCAAGATGGCCAACTAGAAGCAGTGGCGATCAGAGGCTCCCATCAAAAGAAACCTTAAAAAGCATGTGAATCCTTCACCAGCAAGCAAGGTGTGCAGGTTCTCTCATCAAAATTGACTAGAAGACTGGTGTGACCTGTGAAGAAAAAGAAGAGCAGTGTGGTGTGACAGCCCACCTGAGAGCCACACAGGGAAGGGGAACCCCCTCCCCCAAGTCAAGGGAGGCGGTGAGTGAGTGTATTACCCAGCCGAGGAAACTGCTTTTTCCACGGAATTGTCTAACCCATGAACCAGAAGATCCCATTTGTGAACCCACACCACCAGGGCCTAGCATCCCAAACCCAGAATGCACAGATTCTCACAACCTCTCAGCTAGAATCTGCATAAGCCTACCAAGCTCCTGGCTAGGGGGGTGACCAGCACCAGCTGCAACTGCCTGCTGTCTAAGCCATTTGTGCTCCTTGGGGGAGGGGCAGCAGCCATCACCGGGACTCACAACTGCCTAACATGTTAAGCTCCCTGGGTAGGTAAAGGGCAGCACCCATTTCTATAGGTCCAGAATGCAATTATCCCCTGGTGGAGCTAGGGAGGCTGGACAACTTGGTCCCAAGACTTGTCCCCACAGCCAAACACACTGGCTGTGGCAGTCTGCGGCCAGAGGGCCTCTTCAGGCCCAACCCTGACCCATCCTTCCTCACTGGGCAGGGCCTCCCTGAAGGATTTCCAGTAACTCCAGTCAGAAGTTCAAGGACAGAACCCAGATCTCTCTGGGCCTGAGCCCCTAGCGGGAGTGCAGTCTCTGCAGACCAGCAGACTTAGCCTCTGATCTTGGTAGTTCTGAATAATCCAGGCAGCCCAGATGAGTGGGTTTCCCCTCAGTGAAACACACTGTCCACCAAGGGACAAGTGCTTTGTTAACTGGCTCCTGCCCCCCATGCCACCCAACTGGGTGAGACCCTCCAACAGGGATTGTCAGACACCCTATACAGGAGCAATCCTACTGGCATCAGTTTCGTGCCCTTCGAGGTCAGAGGTCCCAGAAGAAGGAGCAGGCACCCATCTTTGCTGCTCTCCAGTCTCCTTAAGTGACATATCCAGGCATGGGAGTGAATCATGAATAGGGCCTGAAGCGAACCCCCAGCAAGCTGTGGTAGCCCTACAGAAGAGGGACCTGACTATCGAAAGAAAAACAAACAGAAAGTGACATCTGCAAAACAACAAAAAGGCTCCCACAAAAACCCCATTTAAGGGTAAGCAGCCTCAAAGACCAAAACTAGACAAACTCACAAAGATGAGAAAGAATCAACGAAAAAATGCTGAAAACCCAAAAGACCAGAGTGCCTCTTCTCCTCCAAATGATTGCAACATCTCTCCATCATGGACACAGAATGGGGTGGAGGATCAGATGCATGAATTGACAGAAGTAGGCTTCAGAAAATGGGCAATAAAAAACTATGATCAGCTAAAGAAGCATGTTGTAACCCAGTGCAAACAAGCTAAGAACACTGATAAAAGTTTAGAGAAACTGCTAACTAGAATAACCATTGTCAAGAGGACCATAAATGAACTGACGGAGCTGAAAAATGCAGCACAAGAACTTCACGAAGCATAAACAAGTATCAACAGCTGAGCTGACCAAGCAGAAGAAAGCATATCAGAATTTGAAGACCATTTTACTGAAATAAGACATGCAGACAAGAATTGAGAAGAAAGAATGAAAAGGAATGAACAAAGCCTCCAAGAAATAATGGGACTTTATAAAAAGACTAACCCTACGATTGATTGGAGTACCAGAAGTAGATGGGGAGTATGGAAACAAGCTGTAAAACACACTTCAGGATATTATCCAGGAGAACTTCCCCAAATTAGCAAGACAGGCAAACATGCAGATTCAGGAAATACAGAGAACACCGTTAAGATACTCCATGAGAAGATCAACTCCAAGACACATAATCATCAGATTCTCCATGGTTGAAAGGAAGGAAAAACTGTTAAGGGCAGCCAGAGAGAAATGCCAGATCACCTATGAAGGAGAGCCCATCAGACTAACAGCAGACCTCTCAGTTGAAACTCTGTAAGTCAGAAGAGATTAAGGGCCAATATTCAACATTCTTAAAGAAAAGAATTTCCAACCCGGAATTTCATATCCAGCCAAACTTAGCTTCATAGTGAAGGAGAAATAAAATCCTTCCCAGACAAGCAAATGCTAAGGGATTTCGTTATCACTAGGCCTGCCTCGTAAGAGCTCCTGAAAGAAGCACTAAATATAGAAAGGAATAACTGGTATCAGCCACTGCAAAAACACACCAAAGTATAAAGACCAATGACACTTTGAAGAAACTGCATCAACTAGTGTGCAAAATAACCAAATAGCAGCATGATGCCAGGATCAAATTCACACATAACAATACTAACCTTGAATGTAAATGGGCTAAATGCCCCAATGAAAAGACACATATTGGCAAATTGGATGAGGAATCAAGACCCATCAGTATGCTGTATTCAGGAGACCAATCTTACATGAAAAGACACAGCAAGACTCAAAATAAAGTAACAGAGGAAAATTTACCAAGCAAATGGAAAGAAAAAAAAAAAAAGCAGGGGTTGCTGTCTTAGTCTCTGACCAAACAGACTTTAAACCAACAAAGGTCAAAAAAGACAAAGAAGGGCATTGCGTAATGGTAAAGGGAACAATTCAACAAAATAACTATTCTAAATATATATACACCCAATAAAGGAGCACCCAGATTTATAAAACAAGTTCTTAAAGACCTACAAAGAGACTTAGATTCCCACACAATAATTGTGGGAGACTTTAACACTGACTGTCAGTATTAGACATATCAACAAGACAGAAAATTAACAAGGATATCAGGACTTGAACTCAGACCTGGATCAACTGGACCTAGTATATGTCTACAGAAATCCAAAATAAACAGAATATGCATTCTTCTCTGTGCCATGTAGCACTTATTCTAAAATCGACCACATAATTGGTAGTAAAACACTCCTCAGCAAACACAAAAGAATGGAAATCATAACAGTCTCTGAGGCCACAGTGCAATCAAATTAGAAACCAGGATTAAGAAACTCACTCAAAACCATGCAATTTCATGGAAATCGAACAATCTGCTCCTGAATGACTTCTGGGTAAATAATGAAATTAAGGGAGAAATCAAGAACTTCTTTGAAATCAATGAGAACAAAGAGACAATGTACCTGAATCTCAGGGACACAGCTAAAGCAGCATTAAAAGGGAAATGTATAGCACTCAATGCCCATATCAGAAAGCTGTAAAGATCTCAAATCGACACCCAACATCACAATTAAAACAGCTAGAGAGGCAGGAGCAAACTAATCGAAAACTAGCAGAAGACACGAAATAGCTAAAATCAGAGAAGAATTGAAGGAGATAGAGACAAAAAAAAAAAAAAATCCTCCAAAAAAATCAACAAATCCAGGAAGTTTTTTTTTTTTTTAAAAAAAAGTCAACAAAGTAGATAGACCACAAGCTAGACGAATAAAGACGAAAAGACAGAAGAATCAAATAGACAAAATAAAAAATGATAAAGGGGACACCACCGCCAACCCCACAGAAATACAAACCACCATCAAAGAGTAGTATAAACACCTCTACACAAATAAACTGGAAAACCTAGAAGAAATGGATGAATTCCTGGGTGTATACATTCTACCAAGACTAAACCAGGAAGAAGTTAAGTCCCTGAATAGACTAATAAGAAGCTAATAATTAATAGACTACCAACCAAAAAAAATCCTAGGACTAGACAGATTCACAGCTGAATTCTGCCAGAAATACAAAGAGGAGCTAGTACCATTCCTTCTGAAACTATTCCAAACAATTGAAAAAGAGGGACTCCTCCCAAACTCATTTTATGAAGCCAGCATCCTGATACCAAAACTGGGAAGAGACACAACAAAAAAAGGAAACTTCAGGTCAATATCCCTGATGAACATCGATGTGAAAATCATCAATAAAATACTGGCAAACCAAATCCAGCAGCAATCAAAAAGCTTATCCACCATGATCAAGTTGGCTTCATCCCCAGGATGCAAGGCTGGCTCAACATACTTAAATCAATAAAAGTAATCCATCACATAAGCAGAACCAAAATCAAACACCATATAATTATTTCAATAGATGCAGAAAAGACCTTTCATAAAATTCAACATCCCTTCATGTTAAAAACTCTCAATAAACTAGGTATTGATGGAACATATCTCAAAATAATAAGAGCTATTTATGACAAACCCACAGCCAATATCATATTTAATGGGAAGCTGGAAGCATTCTCTTTGAAAGCTGGTACAAGAAAAGGATGCCCTCTCTCATCATGCTTAATCAACATAGTATTGGAAGTTCTGGCCAGGGAAATCAGGCAAGAGAAAGAAATATAAGGTATTCAAATAGGAAGAGAGGAAGTAAAGTTGTCTCTGTTTGCAGATGAGATTAATTGATATTTAGAAAATCCCATCATCTCAGCCCAAAAACTTCTTGAACTAACAAGCAACTTCAGCAAAGTCTCAGGATACAAAATCAATGTGCAAAAATCACAAGCACTCCTTTACACCAACAATAGGCAAGCAGAGAGCCAAATCATGAGTGTCCCATTCACAATCACTACAAAGAGAATAAAATACCTAGGGATACAGCTAACAAGGGATGCAAATGACCTCTTCAAGGAGAACTACAAACCACTAATCAAGGAAATAAGAGAGGACACAAACAAACAAACAGACAAACAAAAAATTGCATCCTCGTGGATAGGAAGAATCAACATCATGAAAATGACCATATTGCCCAAAGTACTCTATAGATTCAATGCTATTCCCATCAAACTACCATTGACATTCTTCACAGAATTTTGAAAAACCTACTATAAATTTCATATGGAACCAAAGAAGACCCCGTATAGCCAAGACAATCCTAAGCAAAAAGAACAAAACTGGAGGCATCATGGTACCTGACTTCAAACTACACTACAAGGCTACAGTAAGCAAAACAGCATGGTACTGGCACCAAAACAGATATATTGACCAATGGAGTAGAACAGAGGCCTCAGAAATAACATCACACATCTACAACCATCTGATCTCTGACAAATCTGGCAAAAACAAGCAATGGGGAGAGCATCTCCTATTCAGTAAATCGTGCTAGGAAAACTGGCTAGCCATTTGCAGAAAATTGAAACTGGACCCCTTCCTTACACCTTATACAAAAATTTAACTCAAAATGGATTAAAGATTTAAATGCAATATGCAAAACCATAAAAACCCTTGAAGAAAACCTAGGCAAAACCATTCAGGACACAGGCATGGGCAAAGACTTAATGACAAAAATGCCAAAAGCAAATGTAACAAAAGCCAAAATTGACAAATGGAATCTAATTAAACTAAAGAGCTTCTGCACAGCAAAAGAAACTATCATCAGAGTGAACAGGCAACCTACAGAATGGGAGAAAATTTTTGCAAGCTACCCATCTGACAAAGGTCTAATATCCAGAATTAACAAGGAATTTAAACATATTTACAAGAAAAAGAGAAACAATCCCATCAAAAAGTAGTCAAAGGATATGAATAGACACATCTCAGAAAAAATATATTTATGCGACCAATAAACATATATAAAAAAAAGCTCAACATCACTGATCATTAGAGAAATGCAAGTCAAAACCACAATGAGATGCCATCTTACACCAGTCAGAATGGCAATTATTAAAAAGTCCAGAAACAATAGATGCTGGCAAGGATGTGGAGAAATAGGAACACTTTTACAATGTTGATGGGAATGTAGTTCAACCATTGTGGAAGACAGTATGGTGATTCCTCAAGGATCTAGAACCAGAAATACCATTTGACCCAGCAATCCCCTTACTGGGTATATACCCAAAGGAATATAAATCATTCTACCATAAAGACACATGCACACGTATGTTTACTGCAGCACTATTTACAATAGCAAAGACATGGAACCAACCCAAATGACCACCAACCATAGACTGGATAAAGAATATGTGATACATATACACCATGGAATACTATACAGCCATAAAAAGGAAGGAGATCACGTCCTTTGCAGGAAATAGATGAAGCTGGAAGCCATCATCCTCAGCAAACTAACACAGGAACAGAAAACCAAACATTACATATTCTCAACCATAAGTGGGAGTTTAACATTGAGAGCACATGGACACAGAGAGGGGAACAATACACACCAGGGTCTGTTGGGGGTCAGGGGGTGAGGGGAGGGAACTTAGAGGACGGGTCAATAGGTGCAGCAAACCACCATGGCACATGTATATCTGTGTAACAAACCTGCACGCTCTGCACATGTATCCCATTTTTTTTAGATGAATTTTTTTTTAAAAAAGATGAGAAAATAGCACAGAAAGAAGAGCAAAGTTTTCCTGAGGGTTTCAGTCAAGGTCCTGCTGCTCACAGCACAGAAAGTCAATCACTGACACAAAAAGTATTGCCAAGGAAGAAGGATTTAATTGGGTGCTGCAGCTGAGGAGATGGGAGCTCAATCTCAAATCCATCTGTCTGACCACTAAAACTCGGGGTTTATATAGCAGGGAAAAAATAATATAATACGTGTAAGAAAACAGGAACTAGGGAGGGGCAAAGAAGCAATCAGGATGAATGTGGGGTCCAAAGTCTCATTGTCTGGCTGTGGTGATCTCATGAGTTTCAGTTCTTTGATACTTTTATTCTCCAGAGGCCTGAGGGTCCTTTGCTGAGGAAGGAACTCACATAAAACAAATGTAAGCTTCAAATTTTAAGACGAGAAAGGTCAATTTCTATGTTTATCCAAAAGAACAGTCTATGGGACTATTGGGTCAGTTTCAATGTGACAAAAAGATGAGTTATATGAGATTTATACGAAAAGCAGTGAGTCAGCCCAAAAGGCATAACATACAAATGATAAAGAAAACAGAGCACAGTAAATCATTAAATAATCAAGAAAATTTCTCTGAACTACAAGACAAGAATTCCAAAGTTGAAAGATTCTATTAATATCCCATTAAGTGGAATACAAGTTTACCCCAGAGAACTTCAGAGTGTAAATTCAGAACCACAGATGAAATAGAAGATTCTAACACTTTCAGAAAGATAAAATAGGTCACATTCAAGGAATGAGAAAGCAGATTGGCTTTGGACCACTTAAGAGCAGAGTTAGCAGCTAAAATACAATGAACACATTACTTTTTAACTGAGGTTAAAAAGATTTGCCTCTTGTTTTTTTTCCTGCCCTAACTGACAGATTAATGGTTAGGAGAGATTGAAGACACTTTCATACATTCAAGAGTTTCACAAATTTAGCTGCCAAGCATCCTTCATGGAAAACTTGTAAAGGAGGGCGCTATGAAAATGAGAAAATAACCACGGAAAAGGGAGATACGGGATCCAGAAGATGAGATTTTCTTTGCCTTTTTATTAAGGCAAATATAAAGGCAAAGAAAAGCTCCAGGATGAAGATGATAGGAGGTACCAGGAATGCAACAATTCATTGGACAGAAAGATCAAGAATGGGGAAGCTTTGAAGGTTCCAGGAAGATATTCTATAAGAAAATTAGAATGATAGAATAACTTACGTAACCAGGAGACTTTGGGCATCTTTCATTGGTTAGTACATAGAAAATAAAGCTAACAACAAATAAGATGATTATTAACTACAGAGGGAAAACATGCTTTAAAAAGGCAAAGTAGAGCCGGGCGTGGTGGCTCACGCCTGTAATCCCAGCACTTTGGGAGGCCAAGGCGGGCAGATCATGAGGTCAGGAGATGGAGACCATCCTCGCTAACACGGTGAAACCCCATCTCTACTAAAAATACAAAAACTTAGCCGGGTGTGGTGGCGGGCGCCTGTAGTCCCAGCTACTCGGGAGGCTGAGGCAGGAGAATCGCGTGAACCTGGGAGGCAGAGCTTGAAGTGAGCTAAGATTGAGTCACTGCACTCCAGCCTGGGCAGCAGAGCCAGACTCAGTCTCAAAAAAAAGGAAAGTAGTCACAGTTTATACATAGCTTACCTGTGAACAGTGCTTGCCTGAATATAATAATTTGTCCTGAATACTTCTAACCAAAATTATCTAATAATTATAGAGGGAAGATAGAGAATTGAGAAGTATGTATGTTTTCTCTCTGGAACATAGTAAGTAAAAGAGCTCAATGCTTTTCTTCCATTGTAGAAAGTGGGAAAGATTAAGAAATAGAAATATCATATTCTTCTTGTTATCAACAATTGTTCTTGTTATTTTTACTTACACCAGTGGAGGAAAAATACCAGAAGTAACAGCTAAAACAGTTGAAGGTTGCCTCTGAGAAAATGGAAATGGAAGGAAGGGTAGAGGCAATTGCTGTTTTTCTTAATAAGACTTGTAGAACCACTTTACCCTTTTAAATATGTGCAAAAGTAATTTTGACTATCATAAAAATAAAATTTAAAGAAAATTTATGATTACACTAAAATGTGTTATTTTTTTAACAATTAGAAGTTGATTCATTGACTTGCATAGCCAGAATAATGTTTATAGAAATATTATAGTTTCCATTAAAATATGTATTCATATTACACCACTTCTTATAGCTGGGCCATTAAAAGATTGTAACTTGGTACTGTTGTTATCATTATTATTAAATTCAGGATTACATGTGTCCTTTCACCTAAAATTTTGTGATTACTCATCAACTACTTCAGTATGTGAAACAAGCTTTTTTTCCCCTCAAATAGCTAATATAACATTGAGAAAAAATCTAAATACAGGAAGGAATATGAGGATGTGACTATCATCCACAGTCTTCGATTATGAATATTTTTGTTTACTTAAATAACCATGTTGCTGAAATTACAAAATTAAAGAATTATAGAACCAATAGTGAAAAATTTGTTATCATGATGAGTAGGTCTTGGCAAGACCTAGTTGCTTTCTTGTCATGTATTAGACCTCAAATGTAACATAGGTAAAAATTTCTGGCTGGGATCAAATGTAGTATACCTATGTAGACTGCTCAAGCGAAAAATAGGCGCACTTACCCAGTGGTCTATGTGGTGATACTTAAGGAATTATTTGTGTATGGCTGTGTGTGTATGTGTGCTTAATTCTTAGAGAAATAAAAAGGACCAAAATGGTGGAAATTCTTTAAGTATATCGACTACATGATAATAAGCTTGGCCTGTTTTAAAAGGATGTTATTTACTATTGGTCTCCTAAATTAACTGATCTTTTATAAGTGTTTCATTTATTGTTTCTGTTTTATGGTAAAACAATGGAAGCAGTAAGTCATCTCCTTAATTAGAAAAAAAAAAAAAGATTAGTAAAATTTAATGAGTTGCAACACTTAGGGAAAATCAAGAAGATCTATACTAGAGAGGATGAAGAGAACAGTAAGGAAAACAGACCAGGCTTTTGTTTTACCTTTTCTACATCATTAACTTGTACAACATTATCTAATAGCTGTATAATTTTTTCTGTATTCTAAAATACCAACAAGGAATATCAGCAAGAATCTGAAATAGCAGATTCTCTCTCCTACAAACCAGGTGTCGAAAAGTTCAGTGAAGTGTTTTGAAATAATAAAGCAAGTAAGAAAAAAATAAAAGAAATGGATAATGAGGCCAAAAGAAAATATATTTTTAAATGCACTTTCAAATCAAGAAAGGACAATATGAGCTAGATATTGAAATAAAGAGTGATGGAAGTCATTTAGAAAACCTGTACATAAAGATTTTTTATACTTTATAGAAGTGAACAAAGTGCCAGTGAATCTCAAGTTCAGTAAATATTACCTGAAGCCAAATTATCTGTGAAGTAGGAAAATGTGATTCCAAAGTCACTTATGGCTCATTTCTCTGTACTATCAATAAGCATGGTTGACTTCTTCTCTATTGCATGCAACATCAGCACACCTTCAGGTGACCTACAAAGTTACAGGTGGCCCAAACTTATCCTAGCAGCTCTTTGGAATGAGAGTCCTGTGAGGGAAAGCACTTTAAAAAATGTAATACAATCCTTAGTCTATCTATGCCAGCTAAACCATAAATAACATTAAAATAATTATATTGATTATATAAAGAGTAAAGCATCCAATTTTACAATTTTAAATAAAATAAAATATTCCTAAAACATAGGTGGCAAATACCAATATTAATTTACTTTTAGGGTTTCTAACAATAAGACAATGTGACTAAGGTGAATGCAAGAGAAAATGCTGTAATAAAACATAACCAGCATTAGCTATCTTAAATTTATAATTAATTTTTTATGTTCAACAGATAGACATTTATATAGATGTATACATAGATGTATATACACACACACGGTTGAATGAGTCAAAAATTTCCATTAAAATTGTGAAATAGAAATCCATCACTTCTCTCCCTAACAACTGAATTCCCCACACCTCAGAGTTCACTTTCAACATTTGTAGATGTTTCCTTACCTACATATTATCAAATAACGTTGTAATATTGATGCTTTAAAAAAAGTTAAATGTCAATTCGTTGATTTTCCACAAGGGGGAATGTGAATTTAGCATTATTTTCACCATCTAACCCTCTCTACTGCACAAATTTCTGCATGCTTCAAAGAGAGTTTTAACTTTACTTAGAGCAATATTCAAGGTTTACATTATTATTATATTTTTTAAAATTCTGGCTGGGCTACATTTTACACTAGAATTATTTTTCTTTTCTTGAGAAACTCTCTGTATACTTTGTTGGTATTAATGGTACTGTTTTTTGTTGGTTTAGTTTTCTGTGTCCTAACTCTTCCTGAGTTGTTGGAAATCCATAAAAATTGTGTCAAGTTCCTGAATGCAACTCTTCAGAGGCCTCTGATCTGCTCCAACTAGCTTGGTTGTGATCCATACCTTGGAAATTCCATGATCCAGAAATTTACCTTCAACTTCAACCTGGAGCAATCTCTTGCTCTCTTTTCTGAGTTGGAGCTTCCATTTCCTGAATCCTATGTTTTTCTCTTTCTTGATTTACTCTCTCATTAGGGTGAAACAACTTTTCCAGTAGCTTTGTAAGAAAGACAGCCTGGGCAATAAATTACAGTCATGTACCGCATAGCAATGTTTTGGTTAACAATGAACCACATATAGACAGTAGCCTCATAAAATTATAATGGAGCTGGAAAGCAGCATCCTAGCCCAATGCATTACTCATGGTTTGTGCTGATGTTGGTGTAAACAAACCAGTTTACACCAACTCGCTGCCAGCTGTTTATAAGTATAGCACATACAATCACGTATAGTTCATAATACTTAACAATTACAATAAACGACAATGTTACTGGTTTATGTATTTACTACACTATACTTGCTTATTATTATTCTAGAGTGTACTTCTTTTACTTACATGAAAAATAGTTAACTGTAATAAACCCTCAGGCAGGTTCTTGGGTAGCTATTCCAGAAGAAGATGCTATTATCACAGGAGATGACAGCTCCGTGCATACTTTTGCCCCTGATGACCTTCCAGTGGAAAAAAACATGTGGAGGTAGAAGACAGTGATTACTGATGATCCTGACCCATAGTAGGCCTAGACTGATATGTGTGTTTATGTCTTAGTTTTTAACAAAAATATTTAAAAAGTAAATAATAATAATAAAATGCTTTACAAATAGAAAGAAACATAAAATAAGTATATTAAAGTATTTTCATACAACTATACAATGTGCTTGTGTTTCAAGCTAAGTGCTATTACAAAACAGTCAAAAAGTTAAAAAAAGTTAAAAGCTTATAAAGTAAAAATGTTACAATAAATTCATTTTAATTTATTTTTAAAGAAAGAAAAATGTTTTCATACAATCAGTGTAGCCTACGTGTAGAGTGTTAATAAAGTCTATAGTAGTGTACAGTAATGTCCTAGGCCTTCTCATTCACTCACCACTGACTCTCTGACTCACCCAGAGCAACAGCCGGTCCTATAAGCTCCATTCATGGTAAGTGTTCTATACGGGTGTGCTATATATAGTATTTTATATTGTATTTTCTATATTTAGATATGCAAATACTAATCATGATGTCACAATTACCTACAGTATTCAGTACAGTAACACGCTGTACAGGTTTGTGGCCTAGGAGCAGTAGGCCATTCCGCCTAGCCTTGGTGTGTAGCAGGCAGCCTCATCTAGGTGTGTGTAAGTACACTCTATGGTGTTCATACAACAACAAAATTGCCTAAAGATGCATTTCTCAAAACATGTCCCTGTCGTTAAATGATGTATGACTATACTTGAAAGATTTCAGGTTTGAAAATATCTTTAGTCTACCCTCACACTTGACTGATATAGCTTTGCTGGGTTTCGTAATTATTGATTCAAAATTATTTTATTCTCCACATCTTGAAGGCATTCTGCATTGTCCTCTAGCTTTAATGTAACTTCCATAGATCATGAGCCTTTCTAATTATTGATCATCTTTATATTTTTTTCTGGAGGCTTTTAGAATCCTTTTCCTTTGCCCTCAAGTCCTTAAATTGAATAATCATGTAGTGTTTTTTACTAAATAGCTGTTAGGCCCAGTTTCAGGAAAGTGTAAGAATATTTCCCTTTTACTTTAATATTCTTCACCTTATAGGTATCAAAATAGTTTTGCTAAAGGCACTGGTGGGTTAAAACACAAAATATTCAGACTCTACTGGTAAGATGGTGAATTTAGTGGCAAAAGCTTTTAGAGAACAGTACTTACTAAAAATCAGTGGCCTTTGGTTCTTTCATTTACTCCCAGGGAATCTAAACCAGAGGTTCTCAAAAGGGCCTCCAGAAAGTTGGGGCAAAGGGAGAGCCCTATTGTCTTTGGTTTTCACAGTGACAGAGTAAAGTTACTGAAAATTAATATGGGGCCAAATATCTGGCAATGAACAAGAATAGTCTGGTCCACACCCTCCTGTCTACCATTATTTCCTTTACCTTAAGGCTGCTAGGAAAATTATCTCTTAAGGAGTAGGTTTAGCTTTAAGGCACAAACCCACACTTTGTGAAAGGAAAAAAGTCCACAGTAATTTGCTTTAATGAGATTCATTTACTTCTACAATCATGATTCAAACACCGGAGAAAAATCACTTGAATTTTAAAGTGAAAGCTAGGAATATGGGTTTACCCTAACCATCTAGTAATATATGGTATCTTGCGCTAGTTATTTACCCTGTCAAGCAACAAAAATGAAGATAATGCTGATGTCACTGTAAGAACATCTGAATACCAGAACAATGGTGAAGTACGCTTGAAAATGTAATCTTATATTTCAGTGTATAATTTTATACTTAAATAACCATGTGCTGCCCAGCTGCACCAATGCTCAGCAGTCGCTAAGGTTGGAAAACAAGGAATAAGCCCAGTTATAATATCAAACATCGTGGACTTTCCCACCTTGTAACGATGCTTCTGATTTATAAGCGTGAGATTCATGCCTCTGGAGCCCGTCAATAAATTAAGAATAAATGATGTATTTGCCTGATGTGTCCTATGAAGTCCTCATTTTAGCCCTTCTCTCACAGCCTGAGGGAAGAAGGGGCTTTTAAACTTTTCCATAACAATGGCCTTTTTTAGAGAGTTAATGAACTACAGATATATTTGGCAATAAAAACAAGACCAGTTGTTTTCAAAACAATTCTGTCCTCAATGAACAGGATGCTAGTTCCCCTGCTGCAATTTCAAGGCATCTATTTTATCAAAGCATGCCAGGATTACCAAATTTCAGGCACCAAATCCTCACATTGAACAGATGTGTATATCTGACAGTGATTTACACAAAAGATCACTACCTGTAAGTCGGTGTCTTGGGTTCTTGTCCCAAATCTATCTTCATTAGTTTTGTTCTCTGGAGAAAGTAATTTGTTGGGTCTTAGTTTTCAAAAATGTATAATAAAAGTCAAAAAAGCGTTCAGTATGTGGCGTAATAATAATAACGGATGGTTAATATATAGATCAAGCTCTAAGTCTCTACAGGCACTAGGCTAAACGGTCCTCTTGTTATATTATTTTATTTAGTTCTCTCAACAATGGTAGAAGGTGAAAATGAGTTTTTCACATAGTAAATGGCTGAGTAACTTCAGAGCTGGTGTTCTTAATCACTAATCTAACCATTCCGGGATGTTACTATTTGTTCTGAGCAGGATAAATTTAATCTAATACATGAATATAAATTAGGAGTAAAAAGAATTCTACAAATACAAGTTGTTATTTGAGGTACTAAGGCAGTGACCTGATAAACCGAATCCAACAAGATTAATGCATTTAATGTATCTAAGGGGGTTGCCAAGTAAAATCAAATATTATTTGTTAGCTATTTAATAGTAAAGACCTGAGACAGGAACAAATGAAGAGCACAGCTAGAGGACTGCCAATGAGTGAACAGAGCCTTTCCTTCAGCTCTAGGATCAGTTCTTTCTGAGACTTAGAAAACCATGTGATTTGCCTTTTCTCTTTGGGCACCTACAGGCATTTTATCTCGTTTGTAATCCTAATTACTATTAATGTCCTCACCACACCAGTAAACATAGGCTTTCTGGCCATTCCCTAGGAAAGGGCTCTTGACAAGAGGGCCAAGGATGGGGAAGGTAGACCCAGGAGAGGATGATGGCAATGTACAACCAGTCACCACCCACGAAACACTGCTGATGACTATCAATTCCTACACCAGGGTATTTTTCTTTGAGTTTCAGCTTAACTATAAATTAAAATATGCACATTTATGACTATAGACTAAATGTTGCTAGATGATTTCTTGTATTGAGGCTTTGCTGAGCCTCCAGTTTTTGTAAAATGAACATATAATTGAAGGACCAAAGTCCACATCATCCTCTAGGATTTTAGAACCTGTCTTCTCCAGGTTTTTAAATTCATGACTGAGCAGCTATTATTTGCCATCAAATGTAAAAGACTCCCTAATCTTTCTTCCCTGAGAGCCTAACAAGTCACCTAAGCTCCATCTCCCATCACACTCTGTTGGCCAAGTCCTTCCTAAGCCCCGTCAGACACTGCCACAGGACAAACTCCATTCTGCAATTCATCAGCTGAAGCTCTGTATGTTGTAACATGGTCCTGGGCCTCATGTCAACATCTCACAGCAGTAATTCTTAATTATTTTTTGAGTCATGGACTCAAAGAAACTGTAAACCCTATTCCATAGAAAAATGCACACCTGTATATGTATTCACAATAAAATCTTCCATTTCAGGGAATCTGAGGACTTGCTGAAGCTAACATATGGATCTAAATTTAAAAAATGAAACACAAAAACATGTCTTAGAAGCTTTTCAGTCTCTACTGTCCTAGTGCTCAGCTGAGAGCCAAGAGCCCATTATGGGCATAAATATTTCCTGGAAGATAATAATTAAGTATCTCTCACATTCCCTACTTCTCCAATATATACAGTTGATTTTCATTATTCACAGTATTTACATTCCATAAAGTTGTTACAAATATTGAACCATTGCTTCTAGGGAAAATTTAGGGTTAGATTCCTGAGAGCCTCTGGTTACAACAATTCTATTTATCAATCAATACAAAACCTTGTTTTATATGTGTATTTACTTAGAGATGCCTCATTTAATATATATTGATGACTCATTAACATTGAACTCACAGGCAACAGCCCTATAATTCATGCCTGAATGAAGCTTATCTATCATATGTATTTTCTTCCTAAGATACATTAGTCTTCAAATATTTTGGAATTAGCACATCAGCCCTAAGCCTAGGGGTGATTTTAAACAGTGAAATCAACAACAAAAAGCATAAAAATGTGAGAAATGTTGCACGAAACAGACCATGAAAAAGGTACTTGTTTACAGTATGAAAGAAGTAGGCAGAGTATTGCCCTGTTCAACCTCAACTGGAAACATGTGTAGGACACCTCAAATGTTTTGCTATACATGTCACGATGACTATGAAAGCACAAATATTGATTTCGGCGTCACTATAGACTGAATGTTTATGCCCCTCCCTTAATTTAATATGTTAAAATCCTAACCCCAACTGTGATGGTATTAGGAGGTGGAGCCTTTGGGAAGTTATGAGGGTAGAACCCTCATGAATGGGATTAGGGACCTTTTAAGATAAATCCTAGAGAGCTCCCTTACCCCCTTCCACAATGGGAGGTTACAATAGAAGATGTTTGCCTATTGAGAAATAAAAATAAAATCCTAAGTACCTCCAATCAAATGAATGGACACCCTCTTGGCCAAGGGAACCCCAGAGACACCCTAAAAATGAGTTTTCAGACAAAATGGGACCAGAGGTCAGACACACTTCAGTAGACCCCTTCTTTATTAACCTTTTCTTTTTTCTTTTTTTTTTTTGTGACGGAGTCTTACTCTGTTGCCCAGGCTGGAGTGCAGTGGTGAGATCTCGACTCACTGCAACCTCTGCCTCCCAGGTTCAAGTGGTTCTCCTGCCTCAGCCTCCCAAGTAACTGGGACTACAGGAGCCCACCACCACACCTGGCTAAATTTTGTGTTTTTAATAGAGATGAGGTTTCACTATGTTAGCCAGGCTCCTGACCTTGTGATCCTCCTGCCTCGGCCTCTCAAAGTGCTGGGATTCCAGGCATGAGCCACCACACCTGGCCTGTTTATTAACCTTTAATCAGAAATTTCTCCTAAGGAGTAGACAGAAACCAACTCCAGAAAACAAAAAGATGACTCATTCTTTTATCACCTTTAGCCAATCATATGAGGTCTTGACCAAACTCTGCCATCCTCTTTGCAGTTTTGACATGATAGCTCACCAATTTCACAGCACATCCCTTCCTCAAAACTGACCACTGAGGTTTCCTCTTTTGGTTTTGGAGCCCCCCCCCCTCTGTCTCTGTATGGGGGAGCTTCTTCCTTCTGTCTTCTCCCTTCCTTCTTGCCTATTAAATGCTCCACCCTTAAAAATAAAAAATAAAAAAAGTTTTTAAAAACTGACCACCATCTCCAGACACACACTGGCCAACTCACAGAGGATGCACAGTGAGGGTTTTTGTGTCGTCCACTTCACCTTTTACATCAAAGAGCCAAAAATTGCACCCTCAGATCACACTAATGCTACCTTTTTTTTTTTTTTTATCACGTAACCTTTGAAGCAGCATGGGGTGCCATTGCATGTACATATGTATTTTCTTTCTTAAACACTCATGACTCTTCCTGTAACTTCAGTATATATATTTGGCCATCTCACTTACCACAAATTCCTATTCCCTTTACCCCTCTCTTGAAGTGCTTGCACTCTGGAGGCAACATTTCCCAGCCTGTGGGATGGCTAGCCAGCAGGCTGCAACTCCTTATGAGATATATGGCTCCCTTTCCAAATATGAGCCTCATGATTCTTCAGCTTACACTATCAACCAGGAAGCAGGACCTCCCCAGTCACTGAATCTGCTGGCACGTTTCTTGGACTTTCCAATTCCCAGAACTGTGAAATAAGTTTCTGTTGTTTATAAGCTACCCAATTATGATATTTTGTTACAGAAGCCCAAAAAGACTAGGGTAGGTTTACAAATACATTTTAGCAAGTAGGAAAAGTCACAAATACAGAAGCTGTGAATAATTGGGATACATTGTGTGCTCCCCTGTTAGTTTATTATTACTCATATTCTATGGGGCTCTAAACATTCCACCTCCTAATGTCAATGCTCTCATTTCCCATGTTTGGAACCCTTCGGTATACTATATTTACAAATCTTGAGATTGCATTTTGGAAATAACCACCCAAGAGGACACCAAATTTGTCCCAGTTAACCCGTAACATTGTGAGCCCTATAACCCAGAGGTCTGCAAGTCTCTTCTCTTCAATTCGTGATACTTGGCAACACCAAGCATATCATTCTTTGTAGTTCCATGCCCAAGTCACTCTTGTGAGTTAATTTCAACAGTACTAAAGTTTCTCTATTCTTTTATTGGAAAAATGGAAATATAGAAATTCTTTAAAGAAATATGAAAAATGAAAGAAGGACTAAGTGGAAGGTTAAAATATAGGTATGTGGATACAGACCTTATTGTTCAGTTTTAACTCAATCACTTTATCTATTGATGGCACATTTTAATACACCATATAATACTCGATATTGTTAATGGCTTATCATGACTGAGAGTAAAATAACTGGGGTCTTCAGAGGAGAAGTAAAATTTCTTTCTTACGGTTTTTTTAGTGTTGTGATTGTGACCCAAGTAACAATTTGCAGTAAATAGAAAGAAGCTTTAAAATATAATTATGCTTTGTTTTTTTAAATGAAAATCACACATTTTTCATTCAAATATAGGACTAAACTTATGCTCATAATAGAAGCCAATGTTGTTTTATTTCTTTTGTGCCACCTAAAAGAATTTCTTGTAAGATGTCTTATGACAGACCCTTTGTACTAAAACCCCATTAGAAATTCATAGATGACAAAGGATCTGAGCCTTAGATATTTGAAAACTCATCATTGTGGCATCTATAGTGGCAGTGTGGCAAAACAGAACTCAGAATCCTAGGTTACACATTCCACATTAACAGAGCATCAATAGAACTTGACTCCAGTTCTACTTTTGACCTCAAGCCCAAAAAAGCTAGAGAGCAAACAGTGCCTACAGCTTTCAAGGAGAACCACTTGTGGCCTCTTTCTTAATCAACTTCACAGTGATTTAAAAATATTTATATTATGTCAATTGATATGATGACTGGGATATATTCTATTTTCTTAAATATTCAAGGTAAGAGGCATCTAAATTTACATTGATGTTTTCTTGGACAAAAAGACATTTAAAAGATGTGAAAAGATAACTGATTTTAAAGGGCAAAAGATTGCAATTAAATTTTTGAGCTTTTATTATGAGTTCCTTCTTTTATTGGACTCAGTTGTAGATTAAGTCATATGTTTCATATATTGAAAGTAATGGCAAAAACCGCAATTACTTTGCACCAACCTAATACATAGGCTCTGCCTTCAGCATATTTACAGTCCAGAGCTGGGCTGCCTAAGACACTAGACACATACGGTTATTGAAATTGAAATTTAATAAGATTAAAAATTTATTTCCTTAGCTGAACTCATCACATTTCAAACACTCAGTAGGTCCATGTGAATAGTTATCATATTTGATAGTGCAGATTTCCATCATCATGGAAATTTCTACTAAACTGTGATGATCTAGAGTAACACTTATTCAAAGGCATTAAAATATAAGCGGTAAATCTGGCGTTCAGTTGAATGTTTAGTCTCTTAATTTTGAAGAAGTTAGGGTGGTTTATCATGGTTAGTAATCTCTAAGATGCAACAAAGTTTTTCTCTACAGTGGTAGAAAAACTTAAATGATTTCTAGAAAAATTTCCTTCCTTCCTTCCTTCCTTTCTTCCTTCCTTCCTTCCTGCCTCCCTCCATCCTTTCCTCTCTCCCTTCCTTCCCTCCCTTCCTTTATTCCTTCCATTTTTTCCTCATTTTTCTTTTCCTTTGTTTTAGTTTCCAAAAAGGATCTGAATCATTCACATTGATGCGTGGGAAAGGGAGAGGGACATTGCAGATTCTCTATTGGGAGGAAATGAAACACTGAGAGGAACACTGGTTCTAAACACTTTCTGTGACGGATATGAGGTGTCCCTGGATTTATCTACTTGTACCTGCTGCTTGTGTGTGAGTCTTTTCTTTCCTTCTAACCTAATAAAGTTGGCCTTTTTTATTTTTGTGAAAATACTTTCCAATAAGGGATCACATTTTCTTAATGGCTGATTATTCCATTACTTTCTTTACAGTAGTGAAGCTTTCCTATACTTTTATAGAAACTAAAATTATATCAGCTTCCAGTTTGTATCTCTGTCACATTTTAGACCTCCTTATGAATTAGTTGAGTTTTTAGGTTAACACCTAATTTACGTTCAGTAAAATGTTTTGCCACAATGCTGGTCACATGATAGGTTATTAGTAAATGCTGCAGATTGTTTGGAAACTGGAATGATTATTGACCCTTCTCAAAGCATGATTAAATTGCTCAATATTACAAGGCCCTTTTAAAACAAAAAATGAAACCCAATGTGTTATTACTAAAATGCAGTCTTTGCAAATCACTTTAAAAATATCATGGCTATAATTCCTGATAAAATGAAATTGCCTTTAATAAGAAATAATAGATAAGAAGTTCTTATTTTCTGCTGCATAATTATATTACAACTTTCTTCATATCCACTTTATTTCTACTACTCCCCAATTTGTATCATTGAAATATTAAGGTTCCTCGTGTGTATTAGGATAGTTTCATTGTATTAAAACTCAACTCTTTGATCTAGCAAAGATTTCAAAGTTATATCAACTATCTATGCTTTGTATTAAATGTTTGCATTTGCTACAGTTTTGTTCTTTCTAATGTCTGTAAATTTTTATCAGAGTTAAATTTGCTTTAACCTGTAAGTTGTTAATGGGTATCTTGAATAATATGAATTTCAGGAACATAATTTTCTCTGCAATTCAGACAACAATCTTAATTCACTGAGTGTAATTGCCCATTTCTTCGGTACAGACACCTTCCAGATTCAGGAATTCAGTTATTCACAGTTCTAGACATTTGCTGTGCCAAGAAGAGCTGTCAGATATAACTTTATCACTTGCTCTTACTCTGACAACTACTACCATCTGTAGTGTATTTTGCCTTCCTAGTTAAAAGTATATTTATAAAGCACTAAACAAAGGTATTAAAGAAGAATAGGCACCCAATGGAATATTACAGGAGATAAGAGAATATTTTCAAAATAAAGTCACTTTTGTATGCTGCTGGTGGGAGTGTAACTTGCTACCTGTTTTCAAAGTGTGACTTCACAATGCACAGTCAGAAGCCCATCTAAAGAAGGGTTTGGGGTTTTGCTTCTCTTCCTTTTTTCTTTTTCTTTTTCTTTCTTTCTTTTTTTTTTTTTTTTTTGTAAGGGTAGGTACTTGAATAGCTATTCAAGAAATACCGCACAGAATGTGTAAATCGAGGATTTTTCTACTTGATGGGACTTATAGATGCTAATTCCAGGTCTAAAATGTGTCATCTCAATCTTACCTTTCTTGTGTCCCCAGGATGTTTAACTCTGCTACCGTGGAGGACATGTTCATATTAAAGAACTTATCTTTCTCAAAAACTACTTTGTTTAACTGTTGATCATGGGAGAGTAAATGGAGAACTACAAGTTTATTTGGCAGAGTGCACAAATATCTGTTGACTATAATTTAGTTAGCATTTTTTTTTTTTTTTTTTTTGCAAACTCTGGATCACTGTTTTCTACAGTTTGAACCCAGAGACAGAAATTGTAGAGATTTAATCTGCTGTACCTGAGAAGATTAGCAGCATTATAGGTCAATGTTCTTGACTTGCTTTTGCAGATTTTTCAGGCTGTTCTGATTCAGTTCTGGAAAGAGTCCTTCACAATGTTCAAAACTTGAATAAGGCATTCAGGAAAGATGTCTACACACAGATGTGTTCGAGGACCACTCATAATAATGGGCTCTGGTGATTACTCATTTATTCATCTTTGTCATTTTTACCAGCATAATACTTTGTGCTCAGTATTATGGTTTCAGCTATAACATTCATTTTCAAAGAAACACTATTTTTTATATCCCAAATGATAGGTAGATAAGGGTATTAAAATATTTGTCCAAAGTACCAAAATGTGTTTTTCAAATCAATCTTTTACATGTAAATTAAGTAGGCTTTAGGCACATCTATTCCACTATAGATTTCAAACTTGCAGCAAAATCTACAAGTAATGAAATGATTGTTTGAGAAAGTTCTCAGTGTTTGGATGTTAGCTGGCACTGCTTAGCAAAGTTACGTGAACTTAACATAGAACACTAATCGTCACTGCTCTTAAGAGCCTGGACTTAGCATCTTGCTAATAATTTGATGATTTCCAGAAGTCCTGTTTCTAGACTAGCACCTTCTCACTCACTCTTTAAATTTTTCTCAATTGCTCAGTACATTTTTCAGATGGGATGAATATGAATCATCCCACCATAAAGACAAATATTCTTTTATATGCAGATGTTACATTTTTATCATTTTATTTACTATGATATTAATTTGGTTCTTCAAAAAGAGGGAAGTGGGCCTGGACATAATATTTAATGAGCTGTGTTTCTAATTATAGTTATGAGTTATTAATATGAAATTAATTTTATTGCTTTTGATAAACAGTCCCCAAAATAACTGCTTTATAAACAGTAACCCTTCCTCTCTTAGTCAGAAATAATGATTTATATTTTCCCATGAGTTTGTCTAATAGAGTACTGTTTCTATTAGAAAAAGTCTAGTTGAGTACGTTTTCGGTTTTTTTGTTTTTTTTTTAATTGGCCACTGAGAACTTCCAACTGCTTTGAAATTTTTGCATTTTGTGGGACCTAATGATGAGAACACATGAACAGATAGAGGGGAACAACAGACACTGAGACCTGTCAGAGAGTAGAGGGTGGGAGGAGGAAGAGGATCAAGAAAAAATAACTAATGGTTACTAGATATAATACCTGGGTGACAAAATAATCTGCACAACGAACCCCCATGACACAAGTTTACCTGTATAACAAACCTGCACGTGTACTCCTGAACTTAAAATAAAAGTTAAACGTAAAACAATTGCATCTTTATGTATTTTATAATTTAATATAAGCTGCCTTATATTATTATTTGAACAAAACAAGATACTTTTAAAAACATAATTTCTTCCTTTTCATTGTCATATAATTATAAGTCATCTCCTCTTGCAGGGGAGAAGGGAAAGATAGCGAAACTCTTTATATCAAGGTTATAAGCATGAATATTATATTCAAATACTTCTATTAAAACTTTACTTGTGTAACTGCAATGTTCTAGTACAGTAGCAAGAGTAATTATTTATACATCCTTCGATTTAAGACAGTATGCTAAAAATTATAAAGCAGGAATGTTGCAAGGGCTATTAGTTCCGACTTAGGTAGGAAATTGTAAATAGCATAACCCTAGAAAAAATTATGACATATTTTATTATAAATCAATTTCCATATGCCAATATGTGCAGTAGAAACTAAATGTTGGGAATATAAGGGGTCTAGAGAAGGGAAGATGCATTATCTTTGATCTGTTGCAGCTACTGAAATAATTGCCCTCATGTGAGTGTTTGGGTTATACATTGGCATAAAATCAATAATTGAAATAGTTCCAACTTTCTTCAGTGTAGAGTCATTGACCCAGTGAGCTGTATGCTTACCAATGTCAATATCAACACAAGCTCATTGTGTATATACAGTAGAAAAGAGATTCTGTATACACGAGTGCTTGTGAGCTTTTATGCATGTGTAATGTCTGGCTTTTGGAGAAGTACATTGCTAACACAGGAAAAGCACAGCACAAGGAATAAATTATCATGGGTTCTAGTTTTGAGTCCCATTAAGTGGATATGTGACCCTGAGTAAATGATTCAAAAACTCTTTCTGACCCTTAATTTCCCTCCCTATCAAAGAAGTTAATAATACCTATCTTATCCAGTTTAGGGGATGTTTTGTGAGTATAAAATGATGTATGGAAAGAGTTATAAAAAGGATAATTTTTAAATAATTTCTCTTCATTTCAGAATTAAAAATGGAAAAATGAATAGGGAATCCTTTCCCCATTTCTTGTTTCTCTCAGGTTTGTCAAAGATCAGATGGCTGTAGATGTGTGGTATTATTTCTGAGGACTTGGTTCTGTTCCATTGGTCTATATCTCTGTTTTGGTACCAGTACCATGCTGTTTTGGTTACTGTAGCCTTGTAGTATAGTTTGAAGTCAGGTAGTGTGATGCCTCCAGCTTTGTTCTTTTGACTTAGGATTGTCTTGGAGATGCGGGCTCTTTTTTGGTTCCATATGAACTTTAAAGCAGTTTTTTCCAATTCTGTGAAGAAACTCATTGGTAGCTTGATGGGGATGGCATTGAATCTATAAATAACCTTGGGCAGTATGGCCATTTTCACGATATTGATTCTTCCTATCCATGAGCATGGTATGTTCTTCCATTTGTTTGTGTCCTCTTTTATTTCACTGAGCAGTGGTTTTAATAAATGGTGCTGGGAAAATTGGCTAGCCATAAGTAGAAAGCTGAA
The DNA here is from genome assembly GCF_003255815.1 of Theropithecus gelada. Classification (NCBI taxonomy): domain Eukaryota; kingdom Metazoa; phylum Chordata; class Mammalia; order Primates; family Cercopithecidae; genus Theropithecus; species Theropithecus gelada. Next base: position 26,135,755 of record NC_037669.1, on the reverse strand, counting down.
ACTGGATCCTTTCCTTACTCCTTATACGAAAATTAATTCAAGGTGGATTAGAGACTTAAATGTTAGACCTAATACCATAAAAACGCTAGAGGAAAACCTAGGTAGTACCATTCAGGACATAGGCATGGGCAAAGACTTCATGTCTAAAACACCAAAAGCAACGGCAGCAAAAGCTAAAATTGACAAATGGGATCTCATTAAACTAAAGAGCTTCTGCACAGCAAAAGAAACTACCATAAGAGTGAACAGGCAACCTACAGAATGGGAGAAAATTTTTGCAATCTACTCATCTGACAAAGGGCTAATATCCAGAACCTACAAAGAACTCAAACAAATTTACAAGAAAAAAACAAACAACCCCATCAAAAAGTGGGCAAAGGATATGAACAGACATTTCTCAAAAGAAGACATTCATACAGCCAACAGACACATGAAAAAATGCTCATCATCACTGGCCATCAGAGAAATGCAAATCAAAACCACAATGAGATACCATCTCACACCAGTTAGAATGGCAATCATTAAAAAGTAAAAATGTAAAAAGCATGAAATATTATTTATTTATTTATTTATTTATTTATTATTATACTTTAAGTTCTAGGGTACATGTGCATAACGTGCAGAAAATATTTTTTAAAGAAAGCAATAAACTAGTTATTTAAGGCTAGATAGGTTTTGTACATGTAATTGGTAGCATAACAAATGTACAGCAGTGGCAAAGCAGGTAGGTGTAAGTGGAAAATAGACTTTCTAAAAGCAACTGGTAGAAATAACTGTTTTCCAATTGCTTCTTTGGACCCTGACCCTTCATACCCTCAACCCACTACCCCTGCCCAATTACCATGTTTGAATTATGTTGCCCACTGTCTTTTTTTTACCATGAGAGCAGTATAGACAGTTAAATTGGCAATGTAAGAAATTCTGTATCACTGATTATGTACCCAAAAAAGCATAGAAAATTCTCTTAGAATGTATTAAAATACGTATTTTTAAAATGTAGCAGCCAATATTTGTAGTATATATTATTGCTTTTCTTTAAGGAAAAAAGCAATTTTACCTACCATAACTAAAGCAAGGAAGCCTCCAAGGATAAAGTTAACTTCCTGTACCACTACAGAGTTTTAATCTTACCTTCTCTATCAACAGCTTGCATCTCACAGGAGGGGTTAAATCGGTGTGAAAAAGAAGAGGAACTAAAAAGTGGCTATACAAATTGCTAGAGTTGAAAAAAGAAACATCTAAAGTGTTACAACCCCATAAATATTTTGAACCTATTTTCTATCATTATTATTTTGGATCTAGCAAGATTCTATAACTTCTTCAAAACTAGCTGTAGTATAGTTTGTATGTTTCTGGGAAACAAGGTGAGATTTCAGGACAATCAACGCTGATATTGGTCTAATATGCCTAAGAAAAAGAGAAAACTGTATGGATTACTACTGCTCAAACTCTTTACACTTGGTGCTTGTGCTGGCAAATTTGGAAGACTAGATTTATGTCCAGTTTCATTTACCTTTTGTATTTATAGAGACTATAAATGGAAGAAAACATTTTTCTGCATTTTAAAGATATGAAAATAACTGTTGCAGTTTTTTATTTAAATACAATTTATTGTGTGGCTAGATTGCAAAACTTAAGACTCTTAGAGAATAAGCACCAAAATGTGTGACTCTGCACATTCCCTATGGAGACACATATGTATTCAATGATCAGTATTTGTTGGAGCAATGAATAGAGGTGTCCACATCAGCCTCTACACAAAGCACAGATCCCCACTGTAAATGGGAGACTGCCTTTTAACACATAATACACTCTGATATGGTTTGGCTCTGTGTCCCCACCCAAATCTCATCTCACATTGTAATCTCCATAATTCCCACGTGTCGAGGGAGGGACTTGGTGTGACATTTGGATTGGATCACAGGGGCTGTTTCCTCCATGCTGTTCTCATGATAATGAGTGAGTTCTCACGAGATCTAATGGTTTCATAAGTTTTGACAGTTCCTCCTTCACACAGTCTCTCATCTCTCTCTCTCTCCCTCTCTCTCTCTGTGTGTGTGCATGTGTGTGTGTGTGTGTTTCTCTCTCTTTCTCTCTCTTTTTCACCTGCTGCCATGTAAGATGTGCCTGCTTCCCCTTTGGCCATGACTGTGTTTCCTGAGGCCTTTCCAGCCATGTGGAAGTGTGAGTCAATTAAACTTCTTTTCTTTATAAATTACCCAGTCTTGAGCAGTTCTTTATAACAATATGAGAATAGACTAATACACACTCTGACACTCTGACCTAATTTGGTAAGGGAAGCACCAGAATTGGTTAATAATAGTGATGGCAGAGTCCATCATATTCAGGTACATGTACGTACCAATAACTCTAAAGTGTTTGTTTCTTTTAACTTCATATTATATTAAGATGATACAAAGATTGAGAAGGACCTTTAAAAGCTATAATGAGTGTATGGTGTGTTTTGATATTAGTCAGTGGTCCCTATTTACAAAGCTATATACACTTCTGAAGAACAGAGATGCTACTATGTGACAATTTGATTCTTAATACCTATCTAAGTACCTGAAACACAGGTAACCACTCAAATATTTTTAAATAAATACATAAATTAATGAACAAATAAATAAAATTAAAATTTGTAATTATCAATAAAGTTATGAGAATAGTTCTTTCCAGTATCCAGTTCTCTTCCATATATTTCAAGTTTTGGAATCTGTATCTCATGCCTATTCTTGAAGACACTTTAATGTAAACAAGGCTGTGAGAAATTCTCAGGAAAGGTACCTCTTTAACTTTTCTATCATGTCTTAGTTTGTAGAAAGGGATCAATATTCTTTAGTTCTAGCAAGTGCATTTTCTCCTGCAGCCCAAGACAACTGAGAGGATAGGTGGGCTGAAGAGAAACGTGGAAGGCAGAATGCTTTTTAGGGGAAATTATCTCTATTTGGAGTCTTTGTTGAAAATTCATCTACTATTTTCCACATCATAAAACCTTCTATATGGTCAAGAAGTAAGATGGCTCACTCAAACAGTTGAGAAGAGTTTGATAAAGAACTATGAGCAAAGGCAGAGTTTTAGGAAACCATCAAGGGGAAGAGTGGTACTCAGGACTAGGAACAGTAGCATGGTTATATCTAGGACTGAAGGGGCAATCACACAAGGATGGTTGTAAGGGAGCACAGCCTGGCAGGAACCATGACCTGTGGTAGAGGGACATGGGCAACACACAGCAGCCCAAAAGGGATGGACCCAGCAAAATAAACACTCATTCTCTCCTCTCACCTGGAGATCTCTGATCAGTATTAATAAGAAGCCAGAAGGTGAGGTAGTCTTTGATAAGTCCATGAGGTCATTCTCTCCAGATCATGGTGTGTCCGGAGTTGGTTCCTTCCAGCGAGTTTGTGATCTCGCTAACTTCAAGAATAGAGCCACGGATCTTTGAAGTGAGTGTTACAGCTCTTAAAGATGGCACGGACCCAAAGGGTGAGCAGTAGCAAAGTTTTTTATGAAGAGTGAAAGAGCAAAGCTTCCACAGTCTGGAAGGGGACCCAAGCAGGTTGTTGCTGCTGACTGGAGGCCAGCTTTTATTCCCTCATTTGTCTCCTCCCATATTCTGTTTCTGTCCTATCAGAATGCCCTTTTCTCAATCTTCCCCATGATTGGTTAGTTTTAGATTCCTGCTGATTGGTGCGTTTTTACAGAGCACTGATTGGTGCATTTTACAATCCTCTTGTAAGACAGAAAAGTTCTCCAAGTCCGCACTCGACCTGGCAAGTCCAACTGGCTTCACCTCTCAATGGGTCTGAACAAGCAAGAGTCAGCTATCTCACTAGACACTACTTCCCACCAATCTATCTCCACTCCCACACTAGGTCCCATAGTAATTAAGGAGGATCTTCAGAGAAATGAAGCTTTTTTACGACATGGGTAATCCTATGATTTAAGAAAAGATGACTAAGCCAATTCTGATTTCCAGAACAGATCAATGAAAAAATGATTACTCACAATCCAAAAGAATTTACACAGAACTCCTTTTACAAAGAGCTCCCTTAATGAGGGTATGAAATGGATTGAAACAATTTTAGGTACATATCATTTAGAGTTCTGATAAGGGGAAATCCACTGCTCATACACTTAGCAAACTTCTGTGAATTACATCTTCCAGTTTCTATGACTCTCTCAGCTATTTTAGATGACTTACTGACAAAACAATGTAGTCTTCTTTCTTATTTTGCTTTTTTCCCTAGTACTAGCTAAATGCCTTATTTATGGAAGTAAGTGTTTAACAGTCTTTCATCTTTTTTTATTTCGTGTTGAATCATAATAGGCTGAAAAAGGAGGCTATCATGACTTCAGAAATAAGAGAATAGAACACTTGTTTCCTTTGATTTTTTTTTTTTTTTTTTAAGACAGAGTCTCACTCTGTCGCCCAGGCTGGAGTGCAGTAGCGTGATCTTGGCTCCCTGCAACCTCTGCCGCCTGGGTTCAAGTGATTCTCCTGCCTCAGCTTTCCAAGTAACTGGGATTATAGGCTCCTGCCACTACGCTTGGCTAATTTTTTGTATTTTTACTAGAGATGGGGTTTCACCATGTTAGCCAGGCTGATCTCAAGCTCCTGATCTCGTGATCTGCCCACCTTGGCCTCCCAAAGTCCTGGGATTTTCTTTGACTTCTTGGTGGTTGAAGTATAGGCTAACTTCCATGGTTGTTTCTACAATATTACAAAACAGTAACTAAATGAAAAATGAAGAGAATATGACTAATATAAAAGCTACTTCTAGTAGTTTAGTGATATTCCTTTATCAAGAAAAGAGTAATAGAATAAAGGCCCAACATGAAAATGAAACAGACGGATTCCCTAGGAATTGTAATCCCAGAGATTTGTGGATTTTCAGTGGTAAAGTTATTTTTCCCTGCCCCTTTGTCATGCCTCCCCTTATAGTAATTCCATTTTGCTCTTAATAACAAACATTAGTTTTGACTATTATGCAATTTGTCTATTTCTTTCAGAAAATGGAAGATTTCTCCTTAAAAGACAAGGAGAGAGAAATATGCTAAAAATGAGAATAGGGAATAGAGGCTAAAATCAGAATTAGTATTCAGAAATTCCTAATGATGCTGAAATTCCCAGAGGGAAGTATTTATTTATATAAGTATATTTGGTTGATTATTTATAGAAGTAAAACTCAGGAAAATTCCACTCTCACTGTTTTTATCTACATAGACTGTCCCTAGAGGACTTGTATGTGGGTTTACATTCTCAGAATCAGAAAGTCCCTGTTTGTTCTTGTCCTTGATATCATTTTATTTTAAAATAAAATTTGTGAGAGTAGTGATCACACTAATTTTTCTCTGTACATAGAAGGCCCACTATTTTAAAGACTAGTTATTCATATTTTAAAGATCACATTGTTTTCATATACATAGGAAAGACACAAATTTGGAATGCCTTAATAAAGTTCAAAAGTCAGGATATGTGCTCATTTGGCTGATATCATCAGCTGAAATGACACCATCCAAGACTTAATGGCCTTGCTGTCGATGTTTGATGTATGCCAGGCACAACCTCATTCTCCACAAAAAGCCAAGGAAAGACCCAAGTAATATCAAAATCAGAGAATGTGAGGCAAGAAAAGGAGAGCATGAAGGTAATCATTTATTGAAAACATATGAAGCTTGGAATTTTCTTTTTGCAATAAAAGAAGAGCAAGGCGCTGTTAAAATGTAGCAGGTTTTTGATGGTAAAAGCATTCTAAAAATATCAAGTGTTTTATGACAATATTTCCCAGAAAATTATAACATTCCTCAGGCAAGAAAGGCACTTCCTGCATGAGTAGTTTCCACTTTTGTACACTCCATTTCTTTTTTCTGTGATTTAAAAAATTTCCATCTGAAAAGTTATAATTTTATAATGGCCACTCAAGTGAAAAGTATTAAGAGGAATCATCTCATGCTAATAAAAATAAGAGTCAAAGGTACAGATCACTCCCACTCACTCTCACGTTTTAATGCAAGGGCCTTTAGGGATCACTCTGAAAATTTATCTTAAAAGAGCATAATAGTATCCATTACCTATTCAAAAGCAAATATGAAACACGGTGGTCTAAAATACTTTATTAAAAAGATTTAGGCTTATAACAGAGACACACAGCGTTATTGTGCCCTTTATATAACCAATAATCTCTAGTTCAATCCACTGAAGCAATATTTTACTTAAAAGATTAGGTTTGTATCAGCACTCCCTTTATAATGCCTTAATAATACCAATAATCCCTGGTTCCATCAATTGGATTAAAGAATTTTCACTTTAGGAAAAATAAAAAAATAATTATTCTTTTTATTGATATCAAATAGGAAGGTCATTGCCATCCTTACTGCGTACATCTTTCTAGTCTGATGTAAATAGCATGCAAAACCCAAACATGAGCAAGATTGTGATTCAAAATCTTTAAGTGTGTTGAACAGATTCCTATACTGACAATGTTCATTTTCATATTTTCTGGAACAATTCAAAGATTACTCAATTCTAAGAGAAAATGATAGGGAAAGCAAGCCAGAATTCTAGGTTGAAAATTGCTTTCATTCTTCAAAACATGGCCTTCTATCTGTTGCAGTTGAGTGCCTGGAGATGTCAAAAGGGAAAGAGAAAGATGCTTACCAAAGTTAAGAAACCACTTTGGAGAGAATGACATACAGATAGTCTGTGAAGGTGTTATCCTCATAATATATGACACCTTTGAAAGAATTATTTATAGCTATATTTTCAAAGCTTTGCCAATCTTAGTGTCAGCTATGTTTTTTCTTCTGAAACTCTACCAAAACACAGTACTAATCTCTAAAACGATATGTAGTTTGATGGATTTGTGACTATACTCTAAAATGGTATGTTGAAGGACTTATAGTCTCTGTTCCAAATAGAAAAGGATATGAGAACATCAGAGATATGATGGAAATTGCCATTGAAACGAGTTAAGGCCTACCCTCTGGTGACTTAGAAAGAGCTTTTGTCAACAAGAATATTTCAGTTGTAGAACTGGCACAGAAAGTCAGCAGTAATGGGTAACCTTTGGCAAGGAAAGGGAAACAATGATCTGGGGCCAGTGCCAAAACAGAGAAGGACTGGGACTCAAATGAGATTAACTGCAAAGAAAATTCCTAGGCTTAGCACATGCAGTAAAATTCTAGGAAATGCTAAGAGACTAAAAAAAGAACTAAGAGTATCTCAAACTTCACTATACTGCATGAAAACATGAACAAGCCGTTGATGATTTTTTCCAAGAATTTTGAGTCTAGATGTAGATGATGCCATCAATTTTTTATAGTTTAGATAGTATTTTCCCAACCACCTTTTTTGTTTGTTTGTTTGTTTGTTTGTTAGAGACAGGGTTTTGCTCTGTCCCTCAGGCTGGAGTGCAGTAGTTACAACTACCGGCATGCACCACCACACCCAGATAATTCTGTTTTATTATTTTGTGTAGAGATAGGGTGTATTAGTCTATTCTTACATTGCTATAAAAAATAATTGAGATTGGGTAATTTATAAAGAAAAGAGGTTAAATTGGCTCATGGTTCTACAGGCTGTTCAGAAAGCATGGCAGCATCTGTTCAGCTTCTAGGGAGGCCTCAGGAAACTTACAATCATGACAGGAAGGTGAAAGGGGAACCAGTGCTTCACACCATAGCCAGAGCAGGAGGAAGAGAGGACGAGAAGAGGTGCTACAGACTTGTAAACAACCAGATCTGGTGAGAACTCTATCATGAGAACAACATTAGGTGGGATGGCACTAAACCATTAGAAACTGCCCCCATGATGCAATCACTTTTCACTAGGCCCCACCTCCAACACTCAACATGAGATTTGGGTGGAGACATATCCAAACCACGTCACAGGGTCTTCCTACATGGCCCCAGCTTGTCTTAACCCCTGGCCTCAAATGATCTTACCTCCTTGACCTTCCAAAGCACTGGGATTACAGGTGTGAGCCACGATGTCTAGCCAAATTTCCCTTTAATTAATATTTCAGTTGTGGCTAATAGTAGTTATTCCCAAAGGTACTATGAATGGAGAGGTGGAGGAAATATGCTATCCAGCAATATTCCATAAAATTAATTATCTGGCCGAATTTAGGAAAAAGTGTGAAGATGGGTACATTATATATTGTAAATATATTTAAATACAAGATTGATAGTTACTGCTATCAGTGCTTTCATATTCGTCATCCTTACAGACCAAGTCACAAAGAATGTAAGTCATTTAACTGATATTACACACATTCTAAGAGACCCCAATTAAATTCACACTATTATATTCAGATTCAAGCCCCAGATCCCCCATGCAATTTATCATGAATTGTATAGTCCAAGGTGTGGGAAGGAATTTGCATACATCACTATGGAAAAGCTATTAATGATAGTTTGGTTATGTTTAAAATCTATCTTGTTGGCCTCAAAAAAGATAAAATACGATTTTTCTTTATAATAAATTTGAATTCTAGAAAGAGGGTCCAAAACTATGACACACATACATGAAAACATTTAGAGTAGGATTTTAAATACATGATTTGTTAATATTTAACACAGGAAGCTGGTACTCACCAGGAAGCAGTATGGATACTCTAAAGACATGACAATCTTTTTAACAAGGCATCTGAGGAATTGTCCATGAAAGATAAGCTAGAACAATATATGAACTCACCTGGATTTGTAGCCAGTTGAAAAAATCTTATGTAAAGAGGATTAAGACAACATATGGATTATTTTCTATTGGAAAAACAAGACTCACAATTTCTTCTTGTTTTATATTTCTATATAAATACACAGATGATGACAAATCATCCAGAACTATCAAGAGTCAAGATCAAGACCAAAACCAGCAAGGTAAAATTTAATAGATCTAATATTCTGCATTACTCTTCAAGTAAGTCAATTAAATAATTCACTTAGAAAAAGAAATAAGCATTTTAGTTACCTCAAACTCAATATAAGCTGATATATGCAATTGGTTACCAAAAACATTCATAAAATCCTAATCTGTACTAACAGAGGAAAGAATGAACTTAGACCTGTGCACTCAATCTTGGTCAGATCATATGTAGTGTATTTTTTTAATATATGTATTTTTTTATTTTAGGGGGTACACAGTAGGTATATGTATTTATGGGGTACATGAGATGTTTGGATACAGGCCTGCAATGTGAAATAATCATATTATGAAGAATGGTGTATCCATCCCCTCAAGCATTTGTCCTTTATGTTACAAACAATCCAATTATACTCTTTTAGCTATTTTTAAATATATGATTAAGTTATTACTGACTGTAGTCACTCTGTTGTGCTATCAAATAGTAAATATTATTCTTTCTTTCTATTTTTGTGTACTCATTAACCATCCACACCTCCCCAACTATACCCCTACTACTCTTTTCATCCTCTGGTAACCATCCTTCTAGTCTCTATGTTCATCAGTTGTTTTGGTTTTTAGATCCCACAAAGAAGTAAAGACATGCAATGTTTGTCTTTCTGTGACTGGCTTATTTCATTTAACATAATAATCTCCAGCTCCATTCATGTTGCTGCAAATGACTGATCTCATTCTCTTTTAAGGATGAATATTTACTCATTTAAGGATGAATATTTACTCTTTCAAGGATGAATATTTACTCTATTGTGTACATGTACGACATTTTCTTTATTCATTCATCTGTTGATGGATGCTTACGTTGCTTCCAGATCTTAGCAATTGTAAACAGTGTAGCAACAAACATAGGGGTGCAGATATAGCTTCTATTGACTGATTTTCTTTCTTTTAGATATATATCCATCAGTGGGACTGCTGGATCATATGGTAGCTCAGTTTTTAGTTTTAGGGGTTTTTTTGTTTTTGTTTTTTTGAGACGGAGTTTCACTCTTGTCACCCAGGCTGGAGTGCAATAGTGTGATCTCGGCTCACTGCAACCTCCGCCTCCCGGGTTCAAGTGGTTCTCCTACCTCAGCCTCCTGAGTAGCTGAGATTACAGGCATGCACCATCACACCCAGCTACTTTTGTATTTTTGGTAGAGACAGGGTTTCACCACGTTAGCCAGGATGGTCTCAATCTCTTGACCTCGTGATCTACCCACCTTCGACTCCCAAAGTGCTGGGATTACAGGCATGAGCCACCGCACTGGACCGGTTTTTAGTATTTTTGAGGAACCTCCAAACTGTTCTGCATAGTGGTTGTACTAGTTTACATTCCCACTAACAGTATACAAGGGTTCCCTTTACTGAACATACTTACCAGCATTTGTTATTGCCTGTCTTTTGAATGTAATCCATTTTAACAAGGGTGAGATGATATCTCATTGTAGTTTTGATTCTCATTTCTCTGATGATAAATGATTGTTTGGACACCTTTTCATATGCCTGTTTGCCATTTATATGTCTTCTTTTGAGAAATGTCTATTCAAATATTTCACCCAGTTTTAATTGGATTATTAGATTTTTTTCCTGTAGAGATGTTGGAGGTTCTTATATATTCTAATTTTAATCCCTTGTCAGATGGGTAGTTCATAAATATTTTCTCCCATTCTGTGTGTTGTCTCTTTATTTTGTTGATTGTGTCCTTTGTTGTGCAGAAGTTTTTTAACTTGATGTGATCCCATTTGCTCATTTTTGCCTTGGTTGCCTGTGCTTGTGGGGTGTTGCGCAGGAAATTTTTGTCCAGGCCAATGTCCTGGATATTTTCTTCAATGTTTTCTTGTAGTAGTTTTATAGTTTGAGGTATTAGATTTAAATCTTTAACCCGTTTCGATTTGATTTTTTTAATATGGTGAGAGACAGGGGTCTAATTTCATTCTGCATCTGGGTATCTAGTCTGGCACTGTTTATTGAAGAGACTGTCTTTTCCTCAATGTATGTTCTTGGCACCTTTGTCAAAAATGAGTTCACTGTAGGTGTGTGGATTTTTTTCTGCGTTCTCTATCCTGTTCCATTGGTCTGTATGTCTGTTTTTATGCCAGTACTATGCTGTTTGGGTTACAATAGCTCTATAGTATACTTTGAAGTCAGGTAATGTGATTCTTCCAGTTTTGTTATTTTTGCTTAGGATCACTTTGGCTATTCTGTGTCATTTGTGGTTCTATGGAAATTTTAGGATTGTTTACTCTAGTTCTGTGAAGAATGCCATTGGTATTTTGATAGGGATTGCATTGAATCTGTATATTTCTTTGGGTATATAAACATTTTAACAATATCTATTTTTTCAATCCAAGAACATGAAATAATTTTCCATTTTTTTGTGTCCTCTTCAATTCCTTTTATCAGTGTTTTATAGGTTTCATTATAGAGATCTTTCACTTATTTTACTAATTCCTTGGTAAGGCATTATCACATTATAAATGAGATTACATTTTTAATTTCTTTTTCACATTATTCACTGTTGACATATAGAAATGTTGCTGATTTTTGTATGTTGATTTTGTATCCTGCATTTTACTGAATTTGTTTATCAGTTCTAATAGCTATTTTGTGGACTATTTAGGTTTTTCCAAATACAAGATTATGCCGTCTGCAAACAAGGATAATTTGACTTCTTCCTTTACAATTTGGATGCACTTTATAACTTTCTCTTGTCTGACTTCTCTAGTTGGGACTTCTGGTATGATGTTGAATAACAGTGATGAAAGTGAGCATCCTTGTTATGTTCCAGATCTTAGAGGAAAGGCTTTCAGTTTTACCTCATTCAATATAATACTAACTGTGGGTCTATCATATATGGCTTTAATTATGTTGAGATATGTTCCTTCTATACCCAATTCTTTAAGTTTTTTTTAATCATGAAGCAATGTTGAATTTTTTCAAATGCTCTTTCAGCATCAATGCAAATGATGATATGGTTTTTATCCTTCATCCTGTTGATATGATGTATCACATTGATTGACTTGTGTATGTTGACCTACTCTTGCATCCCAGGTTAAATCCTACTTGGTCATAATGAATGATCTTTCTAATGTATTGTTGAATTTGTTTTGTCAGTATTTTGTTCATACTTTTTGCATCAATATTTGTCAGGTAAGTTGACCTGTAGTTTTGTTTTGTTTTTGATATATCTTTGTCTGGTGTTGGCATCAGGGTAATACTGGCCTTGTAGAATGAGTTTGGAAGTATTCCCTCCTCCTCTATGTTCTGGAAAAGTTTGAGTGAGATTGGTATTAGTTCTTTAAATGTTTGGTAGAATTCAGCAATGAAGTCATTGGGTCCCAGACTTTTCTTTATTGTTATTATCCCTTTGAATAAACTTTATTTTAATCTGTTATTATCCCTTTGAATAAACTTTCTACCTCTATCTCTTTCTCTGCCTCTTCTTTAAGGCCAGTAACTCTTAGATTTGCCCTTTTGAGATTATTTTTTAGATCTCATAGGTGTGCTTCAGTGTTTTTTAGTCTTGTTCTTTTGTCTCCTTTGACTATTTATTTGCAAATATTTTGTTTTCAAGCTTACTAATTCTCTCTTCTCCTTGATCGATTCTGCAATTAAATGACTTTGATTCTTAAGTATGCCAATTGCATTTTTCAGCTCCAGAATTTCTGCTTGATTCTTTTTAATTATTTCAATTTCTTTGTTAAATATATCTAATAGCATTCTGAATTCCTCTTCTGTGTCATCTTGAATATTTTTTAGTGTCTTCAACATATCTATTTTGAATTCTCTCTCTGAATGGTCACACATCTCTGTTTCTCCAAGATTGGTCCCTGGTGCCTTATTTAGTTCATTTGGTGAGGCCATCTTTTCCTGGATGGTGTTGATGCTAGTAGACGTTCTTTGGTGTCTGGCCATTGAAGAGTTAGGTGTTTATTGTAGTCTTCATTGTCTTGGCTTATTTGTACCCATCCTTTTTCTGAAGGCTTTTCAGGTATTTGAAAGGACTTGAGTGCTGTGATACAAGCTGTTTTTGCTTTTGGAGTTACCCCGAGACCAGTAATACTGTGATTCTTGCAGACTTGTAGAGGTACCACCTTGATGATCTTGGACAAAATCTGGGAGAATTATCTGTATTACTAGGCAGAGACTCTTGTTCGCTTCTCTTACTTTCTTCCAAACAAACAGTCTCATCTCTCTGTTCTGAGCCACCTAAACCTTGTAGTAGAGTGACACAAGCACTCCTGTGGCCACCACTACTATGACTATGCTGGGTCAGATATGAAGCCAGCACAGCCCTGGATCTCACCCAAGAGATACTGTAACTACTCCCTGGCTACTGCCTATGTTCACTCAAGGTCCTAGTCCTCTACATTCAGCAGGCAGCAAAACCAACCAGGCTTGTGTCCTTCCCTTCAGGGCACCGAGCTCTCCCAGGCCTTGGGTGGGTCCAGAGATGCTATCCAGGAGACAGGAACCAGAGCCAAAAACCCTAAAAGTCTACCTGGTGTTCTACTGTACTGCAGCTGAGCTGGCACTCACACCACAAGACGCACCCACTCTTTCCAAAAATAGAAGAGCCTCATCCCATACCCACTGCTACCACAAGCCACAAGGAGTACCGCAACACTATTGCAGATGTTCCCTTAAAGCCCAAGGTGAATTCTGCCTGGCCTGGGACTCACTCTTCAGGACAACAGGCTCCCCTACTAGTCCAGAAATGCCATCCATGAGTCAATTCCTGGAATTGGGACCCCAAGAGACTACCTGGTGCTCTACGCCCCAGTGGCCATGATGGTACATAAGGTGTAATTATTTATTCCCCATTACTTTTGCCTCTGCTTTTCACAAGCCAAAGGAGTTTCACCCCATAGCCACCACAGCTGATGATGTGCTGTATCTCACCTGAAGCAGGGAAGACTCAGAGCCTCACCCAAGGCCCTCAATATAGTACCTGGGTATTGCCGCTGGTTATTCAGGGCCCATGAGCTCTTCAGTAAGCAACTGATGAACCTTGCCAGAACTGGGCCCTTCCCTTCAAGGTAGTGGGTTCCCTTCTCACCAAGAGTGTGTCTAGAAATGTCTTCCAGGACCTAGGTCTTGGAATGAGGGCCTCACAAATCAGACCAGTGCCCTATCCTTCTGTGGCTGAGCTGGTATCCAAGATGCAAGAAAAAGTTCTCCCCACTCTTACCTCTCCTGTCCTCAAGCAGAAGGAAGGGATCTCTTTTGAAGCAGGCTGGGATTAGGGGAGGGGTGATGCCAGCACTCCCTTAACCACTCTGGCTGATGTCTCACTAGGTCGCGTGCCCTTCACCCAATCCACTGTGTCTGGGCTCATTTGAGGACTAGAACTTACCTAAGAATTGCAGTCTGTATGGCCTACACCGCCTTTTACGTTTACTTAGAGACACAGAGCACTGTGGCCCTTGGCAGCAGAGTTTGTGGGAAGTCAATTTCAGACCTCTGGAACTGGCAATTATCCTCCGGTGAGTGCGGGTTTAAATGCTCCTTCCATGGATGGGTGTCAGGTGAATTTGGTCTAGTCTTCCATTCTGCTTAACAGGATAGCACTGAGTTCAATGTCTCACAATTGTTGTGTTCTCCCACCCGCAGGGCCCAGAGATGCTCTCTGCACCATGCCTTGGCTGCTGGGGTTGGTGGACGAGCGGCATCGGCAATTCAAGGCTGTTTGTTTTGTCAATGTTGTCTGTGCCTATTTCAGTGATACAAAGATGAAACCAGGTATAAGGAAGGCTCATCTGATTTCTGGCTCTTATGAAGGTATTTTTTTCTGTGTCAACAGTTGTTAAATTGGTGTCCTTGAGGGAGGAGCGGAGCCTTCTGTTCCACCATTTTGCTTTACCTCTTCTGTGAACTGTACCATGTATTATATTTATGTCTGGTTACCATGTTTTAAATGAACTGTGATAAAACTGTACAGAATTTTGAGAATGGTGGCTATAACACTAAGAGACCTTGCTGTTTTATGTAAGAAATGTTACAATAAACTAGAATGTTTATACTGGGATTGAGAATACTTAATGAGAATGTGAGAGCAGTCCTAAAATATAGAAGAGGTGCTTATAAAAGCAAAACCAGAATTACTTGAAAATTGGTAACCTCAAAGCAAGCACATACCAATGTATAGAAGTTTAGACAAAGACTTCATATCAATAACAGAGAACACAATCTTATATTTCATAATAACATAACAATGAATGAATGCATTCATAACATAACATAATTGTTTTCTTTCAAGTCCATAGGCTCCCTGTCACTGGATGATCAAAGCAGGTGTTCTACTAGAGAGAACATAAAAACGTGGTCTGTAAGGTTTCTTCCAAAGTTAAAGTTGTGTTTGATATGCATTTGGATTCTGCTTTTTTGAATGAGCAGCTTGTTCTAGACAGTCTACTTCTGTATGGTTTCACTTACCACTGCAGGGTTGTGTGCAGCATTCAGCAGGGACAGAGGACACTAATATCAATGCCAGGGAAGTCACTGAGGAGACCCAGCAGTTTCAAGGCAAGTCTTTGAAGGGCTCCTCTGTGTGGAAGCCTCAGATCTTATTTGACTGGTTCGCTGCAGCGCTGATGAGTTGAGATTCTCTGAAGTGAGGGGTCTGCAACTTAACTCTTCCTGATGACTTTTTCCTCTGACCAACTGACTTTCTTATCTTACTGTGGCAATGAAGTTAAATCCAGTTCAGTTTGTTTTAAAGAGCAATAACAACACTCCTACTTCATCTCCTCTACACACAAATTTGCACAACCTTTCTAAATAATGCATACCTGTGCAACTTCAGATAAAACTTCCCCCTTTCATCTAATCCTTTGTGCTTGTAGGAAATCTAAGGAAATCCTAAATCTTGTAGGAAAAAACTGAAAGCTTCAAATGTTGATAAGCCAGTAACATTCCTCTTTTAGCAACCTCTGAATTTTAATAAATTTAATTTTAATAAACCAGCAGACTATCTTTGCTAGCAACACTTTGTATTTCCATATTTGAAGGGCATCATAATGGAAATTGATTTATTAAAAACAATTCCAAGCATACAGCATCTGATGCTATTGATCATAACAAAGTTAACTTGGTAAGAAGTGTAAGGTAATAGTAGAGATGTTAGATGTTTTTTGCCAACAGTCCTTGGGGGACATTTTTTTGCTAAAATTTCAGGATAGAAACTTTAAAACTCAAAATTATAAATTTCTTTGCAGGCTAGTGAGAAATTATCTAACAATAATATCCAAGTCTTTTTCAAAGAATTGTGTGAAATAAGATCAAGAAAATGACCATAGCATTGTGTCCTTGGGCGATTATTTATTTTATTGTATGTTTGTGGCATACAGCCTTTTTTTTTTTTTTTTTCACTTTAAGTTCTGGGATACATGTGCAGAACGTACAGGTTCGTTACATAGGTACACGTGTGCCACAGTGGTTTGCTGCACCCATCAACCTGTCATGTAGGTGTTTATTATGGAGGAAAATCATTGTTGTTTAATATTGTCATAAAACACTGAAAACTAGCCTCCATACTCTCAGCCACTTTGTCCTTCAGGTAGGAGGTAAGGATTTCCAAAGATAATACAAGTTTTGGAAGCTTATTAGTATAGAGCATAGAATGGATAATTCTCTCCTCTTATCCTGTGAGTCTACAACCTGGGTCTCTAGGAGATGATTTGGGGCAATATCAACTGAGAAGGGGGCACCAGAGGCCAACCAGGTGATGCTCTGTTAATTCCACTAATCCCTAACAAGCATTAGGCATGCTGATGCATAAAATGCCCACCTCCAAAGGTAAAGGATAAAAGTCTAAGCACTGTGTAATAATGTCCTTAAATAAACTTTATCTAAAGTTAATAAACCAATACTAACCTTCATAGTTAAAGTTAATAAACCAATACTGATTTTCATTTTATCTACCTATTTTAATTCAATTCAACAAACATTTGATAATTCTCTAGGACATACTTTGGTTGATTTGTTTGTTTGTTTGTTGCCTAGGCTATGCTGGCTTCTGAGCCCTCTCATCAGTATCATGAAAGGGCCTCTGAACCCTCTAGCTCTCCCTGCTCTGCATGCGTCCCAGGCTCACTCTCCAACAGGCCTGCTGACTTGCTCTCTTGCTACTCTCGAAATGCAAAGACTACCACACCTCACTTCTCATTTCTTGAGCTAGATCTACTGCCACAAAGAAAGGAAACTTTTTTTTTTCCTTCCAACTCTTATAGACCTTTAAGTTTCCAAATTGCCACCCTAAGTTTCAGTTTTATCGTCTTGCTTATTAGGTAATTGAAGGAGTTCTATAGAAATAAAATCAAAGAGAATTAAAGGTTACAGAATATTTTCCTTATTGATCATAAGCTACTGTCTCAGGTCAGAAAACAAGCTTAAAAATCCCCCACTCCACTCCCATCCTCAGGATGACCTCTTACATAACCTTATCAGAGTCATTTCTTCTTTCTCTGATATTCTAAGGGGACTGATTATTGGGCACTATATTTCCTTGCTCTCAGGAAGCCAATGAAACACTTACAAAAATAGGACTCCAGCTTAACCTGTTATCTCAGAATTCATAACTGGGAGTATCATACAAGGCCACCAGGACATTCACTTCATTCTCCAGAACTCTTTGGTAGTTATAAATATGATGACCTGTAATTGGAGAAATAAAGAACCAATGGAGCAGCCATCTTCTCAGATTTCATATATGTTAACTTTTGTTTGAACTATTATCCTGATACTACATACTCATCTAATCAAAATTATCAACACCTTTTATTCACATATGTTTTCTCAAATGCTTCTCCATAGTTCTGACTCTCCTGCTCATCTTTTCTCTGATTTTCCTTATTTCAGATTATGCAAAAACAATAGAGAGATGCTGTTAAACCCTAACATTATCTCTTGATTCTCCAGAGCTAAATCCTAAAATTAACAATAACCAACAATCTGACATGATTTTAATAATTTTATATAACATGTAGAGACTCAATTGTTTGTCAGGGTAAAAACCAAGTTAAACAGTTTTTATTCCACCAAAACAGTGTAGCCAGGCTACTGAGTATCTGTCAACCAAACCATGCCTCTTTCCCTCACACCAAGCTGCTAGAAAAACCTTATCAGACCATTTGTAACAGAGTTAATTTATTTTTATTAAAATAAAGAGTTACTGCTGAAAACTAAAATAGAAACATAAACTTCATGAAAATGCACATTGATATAAATACCATGTCACATCTGTAGGCTGTTTAAATGTCTCATAAAACATATTCCAAGTGGTTGTGAATTAATCATTAATTCCCAAGATGAAAATAATTAAGAATAACAGATTTGAACAATTAAAACTGAGAAAAACAAAGACAGATAGAAGCTTTCACTGAAAAGAAAAAGTGTTTATAGTATATTTAGCATAGATCTCAGAGCAAGAGAGCTCTGTACTTATTTTAAGTGTTAGAAACTGGTCACATTTTAGACTAGAAAATGAAGGAAAAGTCAGATATGATTAAAAATGACATGTGCCTTGAGGATAAAGGCTACAACCCTTTAGCTGTCCGAAATGCTTCTGATGCTTGGTTCTGCCAGAGATCTTCAGAATCCATACAGAAAACCTCAGAATGTCAAGATTTTCGGAAGTATTGCCCAAGGGAGGCCTACAAACACAATTTAAAGATCATTGAGCTGTTTCTCTATTGACATCCTTTTCTACTTTTTCCAAATTGGAAGCATCAATTTTTTAAAACTCAGAAATATTTCATAAAAGTTCATAATGCTTTCTCTAGAACAACAACATAACTATTACCAGCACATGATCATCTCACCTTTTCGATGATTTTTAATGAAAAACAGTTGCATTAATATTATCTTACGTCATGGATTTTTTTCTTTATTTCTAAATTACACAAGTGTTTACTAACCTGTCAATTTTATGATTATCTTGAATCTACAACAACTTAATTATTTACATTTGTATTGCTCTCACATATTCCAATATACATAATCACCTCTATGGTCAAGTAAGCATTACAATTTCCATTTATTTTTTAATTAATAAATTATATTTCTTAGAGCAGTTTTAGTTTCTCCCAAAACTGTTCAGAAAATACAGAGGGTTTTCATATATACTTAACCCCATCCACACGAATCTCCCTTTCCCCACTGTCAACATCCCTTACCGGAGTTGTACATTTGTTAAAATGAACCTACATTGACCCATCATTATCAGTGAAAGTCCACAGTATACATAAGGATTCACAATTGATGTTATAAATTCTGTATGTTCTGAAAAATAGATAATGACATGCATCCATCATTGTAATATTATACAGGATAGTTTTACTGCCCTAAAATTACTCTGTGCTCAGCCTACTTATCTGTTTCTCCTCCCTCACCTGCCCCCCACCTCTGGCAGCCACTAATCTCTTTTACAGTTCCATAATTTTGGGTTTTCCAGAATGTCACTTAGTTGGAATCATATTTTTTAGATTGGCTTCTTTCACTTAGTAATATGCATTTAACTTTTCTCCTTATCTTTTCATGGCTTTATATATAGCTCATTTTTTTAGTACCGAATAATATCCCATTGTCTAGATGTGCTACTATTTATTTATCCACTCATATACTGAAGGACGGTTTGAATGCTTTCAAGTTTGGGCAATTATGAATACAGCTGCTGTAAACATCTGTGAGCAGGTCTTTCTGTGGACATACTTTTTAACTTACGATATTGGGAAAATATCTTTGGGTAAATACAAGGAAATGCAATTGCTATATTGTATGGTGAGAATATGTTTAGCTTTATACAGAATTGCTAAACTGCTCTCCAAAGTGACTATACCATTGTGTATTCCCACTAGCAATGAATGAGAATTCCTGTTGCTCCACATTCTTGTCAGCAATGGATATTGTCAGCGTTTGGGGGTTTGCTATTCTAATAAGTGTAATGGTACATTGTTGTTGTTTTCTTGCATTTCTCTAATGACATATGATGTTGAATATCTTTTTATATGCTTACTTGTCATCTGTATATCTTCTTTGGTTTAGTGTCTGTTCAGGTATTTTGCACATTATTCAATCAGATTGTTCATTTTCTTACTGTAGAGTTTTAAGCTTTTTCATGTATTTTGGATAACAGTCATTTATGAGACATGTCTTTTTCAAATATTTTCTATGACTTGTCTTCTCATTCTCTTGACATTGTCCTTCAAAGAGCAGAAGTTTTTAATTTTATTAGAGTCCAACTTATCAATTATGTCTTTCGTAGATTGTGTTTTGTTGTTGTGTCTAAAAAATAATTGCCGTATTAAGGATCATCTAGGTTTTCTCCTATGTTATTTTCTAGAAGAGTTATAGTTTTGCATTTTATATTTAGGTTTATAATGTGTTTTGATTTACTTTCAGAAAGATGTAATATCTGTGTCTAGATTCTTTTTTTTGACATGTGGATGTTTACTTATTCCAATGCCATTTGTTGAAAAGACTATCTTTGCTCTATTATGCTGTCTTTGCTCCTTTGTCAAAAATCGCTTGACTATATTTATGTGGGTTTATTTTCGGGCTCTCTATTTTGTTCCTTTGATCTATTTTTCTGTTCTTTTGCCAATACCACAGTCTTGATTACTGTAGCTTTATAGTAAGTCTTGAAGTTGCTGTTAGTTCTCCAACTTTGTTCTTCTCTTTCAATATTGTCATTCTAGGTCTTTTATCTCTTTATAAAAACTTTTTAACCAGCTTATCAATTCATGAACAAACTGTCTGGGATTTTGACTGGGATTGCATTGAAGCTATAGATCAAGTTGGGAAGAGCTAACATACTGACAACATTGAGTTTTTCTACTGCCAATACGGAATATCTTTCTACGTGTATTTAATTCTTTTTTTTTTTTTTTTTTTTTTTGAGACGGAGTCTTGCTGTCACCCAGGATGCAGTGCAGTGGCACGATCTCAGATCACTGCAAGCTCTGCCTCCTGGGTTCATGCCGTTCTCCTGCCTCAGCCTCCCGAGTAGCTGGGACTACAGGCACCCGCCACCATGCCCAGCTAATTTTTTGTATTTTTAATAGAGACGGGGTTTCACCGTGTTAGTCAGAATGGTCTCAATCTCCTGATAGCTCTCATCCAAGTTTTGTGGTTTTTCTCGTAGATATTTTGTACACATGTCTTTAGACTTACACCTGTGTATTTCATTTTGGGGTGCTAATGTAAATGGTAATGTGTTTTTGCTTTCAAATTCCACTTTTTTATTGCGGGTATAGAAGAAAGTGATTGACTTTTGTATATTAACCTTATATCTAGCAATCTTACTATAATAACTCTTAGTTCCAGGAGTTTCTTTGTCAATTTTTAAAAATTTTTACATAGTCTGTGGTCTGAAAACAAAAGCAATTGTATTTTTTCTTTCTCAATCTGCTTACCTTTTCTTTTTTTACAGCATTATCTAGGACTTTTAGTACTATATTGCAAAGCAATAGTGAGAGGGAATATCCTTTCTTTGTTCCTGATCTTAGCAAGAAACCTTCAAGTTTCTCATTATTGAGTACATCGTTAGCTTCAGGTTGTTCATAGATATTCTTTATCAAATTGAAGAAGTTTCAGCTGTGTTTCCAGTCTTCTGGGAGTTTTTATCATCAATGGGTGTTATATTTTCCTATATGCTTTTCCTGTATTTATTGATATTATCATGTTATTTTTCATCTCTAATCTGTTGATGTGGTGGATTGCATTAGTTGGTTTTTAGTTGAAACTGCCTTGCATACTTGGAATAAATCCTACTTGATCATGTTGTATACTTCATTTTACATTTTGTGTTTAATTTGCTAGTATTTGTTAAGTTTTTTTGCATTGTATTAATAAGAGAAATTAATCTGCAACTTTTGTTGTAATGTCTTTGGTTTTGTTATTAGGATAATGCTGGCCTCATAGAATGAATTCGAAAGTGTTCCTCCTGCTTCTACTTTCTGGAATTGATTGTAGAGAACTGACATAATTTCTAGTTAAAATACATGGTAGAATTTACCAGTAAACTCATCTCAGCCTGGCACTTTCTGTTTTGGAAGATTATTAATTATTGATTCAGTTTTTATAATATATATGGCTATTCAGATGATCTATTTCTTCTTGTGTAAGTTTTGGCAGATTGTGCATTTTATAGAATTGGTCTATTTCATCTAGGCTATCAAATTTGTGTACAAAGACAGGTTCATCATTTTTTTATTATTCTTTTAGTATCCATGCAATCTACACTGATGTTCTTTCTTTCATTTCGGATATGAATAATTTGTGTCTTTTCTCATTTTTCTTAGATAATCTAGGTTTTCTTCTATGTTATTATCTAGTTTTATAGTTTTGCATTTTATATTTATGCTAAAGGCTTATTGATTTTATTGATCTTTTCTAATAACCACCTTTTGGTTTTGATAATTTTTTTACTTCCTATTTTTAATTTCACTGATGTCTGCTCTAATTTTTATTTTTTTTCTTCTGCTTACTTTCGATATAATATACTCTCTCTAGTTTTCTAAAGTTGGAGATTGCATTATTCATTTTAAATCCTTCCACTTTTCTAATATATTCATTCAGTCTTATAAATTTTGCTGTAAAAGCTGCTTTCGCTGCAACCCACAAATACTGATAATTGTATTTTTATTTTTATTTAGTTTAAAATATTTGGGGAGGATTTCTCAGTTATCTTTTTGTAGATTGACTTCTGGTATAGTTTCAGAGCAGATATTGTATTACTTCTATTCTGTTGAATTTGTTAAGGTGTTCTTATGGCACAGAATGTGGTCTATCTTGGTGAACTTGAGAAGAATATGTTATCTTCTGTTGGTTGGAATGGTCTATACATGTCAATTATATTCAGTCAGATGTTTTTGGTGCTGTGTAGCTCATCTACAGGCATACCTTTAAGCTACTGTGAATTTGGTCCCAAACAAAATAAAGCAAATATCATGATAAAATGAGTCACGCAAATTTTATTGTTTCTCAGTACATATAAAAGTAATGGACCGGGTGTGGTGGCTCATGCCTGTAATCCCAGCACTTCGGGAGGCCGAGGTGGGTGGATTACGAGGTCAGGAGATCGAGACGATCCTGGCTAACATGGTGAAACCCTGTCTCTACTAAAAATACAAAAAATTAGCTAGGCATGGTGGCACACACCTGTAATCCCAGTTACTCGGGAGGCTGAAGCAGGAGAATCACTTAAACCTGGGAGGCAGAGACTTCAGTGAGCCAAGATCATGCCACTGCACTCCAGTCTGGGTGACAGAGCAAGACTCCATCTCAAAAATAATAATAATAATAATAAATAATAATAAAAATAAAAAACTAATGTTTACATCATACTGTATTTTATTAAGTGTTTAATACCAGATGCTGGCAAGGACATAGAGAAAAAGGAACTCTCATATACTATTCTTGGGAATGTAAATTAGTACAAGCACTATGGAAAACAGTATGTAGATTTCTCAAAAAAAAAAAAAAAAAAAAAAAAAACTAAAAATAGAACTACCACGTGATCCAGCAATCCCACTATAGGGTATCTATCCAAGTGAAAATAAATCAGAATATCAGTTGCACATTTATCCCAGTTCTATTCAAAACAGCAAAGATATGGAGTCAAAATAAGTGTCCATCAGTGGATAAATGGATGAAGACAATGTGGTATATATGCACAATAGAATACTATTTGGTCAAAAAAAAGGAATGAAATCACATCATATGCAGCAACATAGATAGAACTGGAGGTCATTATGTTAAGTGAAATAAGCCAGGCAGAGAAAGACAGATATCACATGTTCTCACTCACATGTGGGAGCTAAAAATTTTAATCTCATGGACATACAAAATAGAACAATAGATACTAGAGACTGGGAAGGGTCAGGGGTTGGGGAGTAAATAGAGGTTGGCTATGGGTGCAAACATACAATTAGATAGAAGAAATGTGTTCTAATATTTGATAGCAGACTAGGATGACTATACTTAGCAACAATATTATGTGTATTTCAAAGTAACTAGATGAGAGAACTTGAAATGATAACACATACAAATGGTAAACACTTAAGATGATGAACACCCCAAATAACCTGATTTGTTCATTTCACATTCTATGCTTGTAACAAACACTCACATGTACTCCATAAATACGTAAAATATTATATGTCAATAATAAATGCACATATCTTAATTTAAAAATATTTTATGGATAAAAAATGCTAAAGATCATTTGAGCCTTTAGAAAGCCATAATCTTCTTGCTGATGGAAGGTCTTGCATTGATGTCAATGGCTGCTGACTAGTCAGAGTGGTGGTTCCTAAAGGCTTGCTTGGCTGTGGCAATCAATTTCTTAAAACAACTTAAACAATTAAGTTTGCTGCGTGTGCTGACTCTTCCTTTCATGAAAGGTTTCTCTGTAGCATGCAATGTTTCCTAGTATTTTACCTACAATAGAATTTCTTTAAAACTATAAGTCAATATTTTCAAACTCTGCTTTTTCTTTATTAACTAAGTTTATGTAATATTCTAAATTTTCTCCTTTTTAAATTATTTTAGATTCGGGCATATAGAATGGCGAATGCTTTCCAGAAGGTTTCAATTTACTTCACCCAGATCCATCAGAGGAATCACTATGGCAGCTATAGCCTCAGGAAATGTATTTCTGAAATAATAAGACTTGAAAGTTTAAATGACTCTGTGATTCATGTGCTGCAGAATGGGTATTGTGTTAGCAGACATGAAAACAACATTGATCTTCTTGTACATCTCCATTAGAACTCTTGGGTGACCAGCTGTACTGCCAATGAGCAGCACTATTTTGAAAGGAATCTTTCAAGGCAATATATCTCCACAGTGGGATTAAAATATTCAGTAATTCGGGCTTATTATTCCATTTATAGAGCACAGGCAGAGTAGATTTAGCAAAATTATCAAGGAGTTTTGGGATGGTAAACAAGCATTGGTTTCAACTTAGTCATCACCTGCATTAGCCCCTAACAAGAGAGTCAGCCTGTCTTTGATGCATTGAAGCCAGGCATTGACTTCTTCTCCTTAGCTATGAAAGTGCTACATGGCATCTTCTTCCAATACAAGGCTGTTTAGTCTACACTGAAAATCTGTTGTTTAGTCTAGTCACATTCATCAATTTTCTTAGCTTGCTGGATAACTTGCTGCAGCTTCTACATCAGCACTTGCTGCTTCTCCTTGCATTTTATTATGAAGACGGCTTCTTTTCTTAAACCTCATGAACTAATTTCTGCTAGCTGCAAATGTTTCTTCTGCAGCTTCCTCACTTCTCTTACTCTTCATGGAATTGAAGAGTTGAGGCCTCGTTTTGAATTAGGCTTTGGCTTAAGGGAATGGTGTGGCAACTTTGATCTAACCAGACCACTAAAATTTTCTCCGTATCAGTAATAAGGCTGTTTTGCTTTCTTATCATTCATGTGTTCACTGAGTAACACTTTTAATTTCCTTCAAGAACTTTTTCTTTGTATTCACAACTTGACTGTTTGGTGCAAGAGGCCTGCTTTTGCCCTGTCTCAGCTTTAGACATACCGTCCTCACTAAGCTTAATCATTTCTAGCTTTTGATTTAAAATGAAAGACATATAGTTCTTCCTTTCACTTGAACATTTAGAGGCCAATGAAAAGTTATAGACTGGCCTATTTTCCACATTTTTGTGTTTCAGGAAATTGAGAAGTCTGAGGAAAGGGAGTGAGAGCAAGTTCTAGAGAACCCTGACTAATACAGATTTAGCATCAGAAACACAACAGATTGATTCTAGTGACCTCCACCCCGAACAGTTCAACCTGTAACAGATTTTACTAACATCCCAGGTCCAGCCGCCTTACAAATTGCCCCCTTGGACCCTCCTGTAGAATTCAGCTTCTTCATTTCTCTTAACTCTTGTTTCCTGCCTCACCTTAAACTGATGGCTTCCCAATTATGCCCCAAAGATATGCAATGGATCATCCTTTCTAAACCATTTGTTAGGACGCCCTAATATATGTAAAAACAATTAAGGAGGAGATGCTATGAACAGCTTGTAGTGACATAACTGACCCTGATTTACTTCTATGTTTTACAAAAATAAAAATAAAAAAATAAAAACTTGTGCTCCTATTGGGCATATTTACTTTAGTCAGTGGGGCAACTCAGCATGAGCCTCCAGATCCTTAGAGACTTGGATAACAGAAGGCCAAAATGGGTTGGGATATTTGACTGCTCTATTGTCAATAGACAGTAGATCTGAAAGTTATGACTTGAACAAGCATTGGACTAGCCCCCTCTTACTACATCAAAAAGTCAAATATGAGTTACCTGGTGGGTTCAGGGACTCTGGATTTGTATCCTTTGGCAGAACTTTTGTACCTTGGTAAGGTGTTGCTACTAATGAAGAAATGATTTTTTTTAATGTGTCTGCTACCCTAGCAATTTTTACTGGCTTGACCGCAAAAGCTATCACCACACAACAGCATGTGATAGTTTCTCTTGCCAGGGTAATCTTAGATAATAGAATTGTTCTTGATGATCTATTAATGAGCAAGGTGGTATCTCTATTCTTGCTAATATTAATACTATATGCTGTACCTGGATAAGCTCCTTGGGAGAGGGTGACAAAATAAGAGACAAGTTATATAAAATAAGAGAACAGCCACCTGGCTACAAGTATCATGTAGTTCCCTATGGTCATTTGATCTTTTCAGCTGGTTGCCTTTAAGTCTAGGTTCATGACTTAGAACCATTACACAGACTGGGATTGTCATATTGCTGTTACTTTTGCTTTATATTTTTCATTTTAAACCTTATGCCTGTTATCTGACATATCACTGCAAAACTACATTTCTTGACAAAAGAAAAAGTTGGCCCAGCACTTTGAAATGATAGCCAACACCTATGGAACAGAAAAATCCAATTTAACAATAACTTTAACATGAATTAGGCCTGAGAGTTTCTCCTTCTGGCCTTCTTATTACTCAAATGTGGCTAAAAGGGTCTTAACACTAACTTCCAGCTGTCCACCACCTCCCTACAAAGTGGAACCATATCAAACTAACCAGGACATGTCCATCAGAGATCCAAGAGACAATTAAAACCTGACTACAGGCTAATTGATCAGCAATGCTTTCAAAAAAAAACAAAGATTTTGGTAAAAAGAAGGAAATGTAAAGGTTGCAGATACCAAGATGAAGTCACTCTTGTCAGATACAGACAAAATAGGGCCAAAAAGACACAAAGGGTTGGGGCTCATCCTTGCATGTCTGAGATACAAACTCTTTCCAAGAATTTTCCTAAAACCCCATAATAAATTTCTTCACATCTTTCACACGCCTCCTCCTTTGCGTGGCTTGTACATTTTGTACATATGCCCACATTTCTATGACAAGGCTTATTACCAGACATTAGTTAAGACTGCAATATTCAGATAAGATGCTCTAGAAAGAATTCTTATCCCATTATGGCACCTCCACCCATGAACTGGTGCCATTTCTGGCTTTAAGCCTTCAGGATCATGATCTCTATTTTTAAGCAGCTTATGTGAACTCCTTTTTGCCACTAAAAGCTTCCCTTTCCATTTCCCTCACCAGATGCACATGTGGCTTGCAATGGCCATGCACCTGGATTATAATCCTCTTTTCTAATTTTCGAACAAATTCAACATATTAAGAGATATATTTCTCTACTGTCTTTGTTTTAGGCTGACAACTTATAATTTCTTGTTGAAAGGTGGACATGATATACTGATTAAGAGGAGCTGTAGTGATAAGATGTGGGGGATGGGGAACATTCTACCATCTTATGATTAGGTCTCAGTCTTTTGGGGAGCCTGTGCCTCTGGACTTTGAACTTCATTCAGTGCTTTTCAATGTATCACCCTCCTACATGATTGAGGGTGGCCTGAAGGAGCTAGAGTTCTGGGTTTTAATTTCCTCACATGGAAAGCCAGGGAGAACTAAGATTGGGTATTTCCCTTCCCCAGGTAGAGTAGGCTCTACTAAAATCCCAGCGGGTTAGGTTCTGATAAAATAGTTTCTCTAGGGGGCTGACCTCGTTAAGATCATAAAGCTCTGACATTTTAAAAAGTGGTTTCCTTTTCCCTCGCTCTGTAGAAGCTCAAGGGAATTTTCCTCTAGTATTCGCTGTGAGGAGCTGGCAGAGATCTGGGAGGTAAAACTCACGAAGGTATGTGGGGCCCTGACAACTGGGTCCTCCTGGAGATTTTCACTCTCACGGTTGTCTACACTGAGTCCCCAGCAATCCACCAATTAGCATTCAGGTTTCTCTACCCTGACAGTGGTTCCACAGATTTCTGCTCATGGGTTTCTGCTCTGAGCAGTAGTTCTTTGCATCCACCTGTATGTCTCTCCAATTTTAGGGGTAGCGGTGTTCCTGATCCCTCAGCTTTGTACTTGTTTTAGCATAAAGTGATGATCTCTAAGCTCCTTACATGCAGGACCAGAAACCAGAAGTTGCCATTTCCATTTTAAAATGAGATAACTAAGAATCACAGGAGGTACAACGTGACTTCCCAAAAGTCATACATGAGTTGGAGACAGAACTAAGACCTGAGCCTAGTGACACTAAGTCTGAGAGACTAACCTGTTGTGAAGTTGTGTAAAAGACTTGCATTTTACCTATCCATTTCAGAAAGAAAGGGACTAAATTGGGATACTGATTCAACTTCTTCCATTCAGGAAAGAAGGTCATTAAAATAGCATTCTGTTTCAAAAGGTTTATCTCACTCAAATTATGAAAACGTATCTGCACAGTTTATTACAGTGTGATTCATAACAAAAAATGTAAATACCTTTAATGGCTTTGAAAATTATATATGTGTATATATATGTTTACAATAGGATATTAAGAATAGAATGTAAAATCAGAGTAAAATGTATATTGATGTCATATCAAGTGACGAAAGTTGACATCAAAACTGTTTCTACTTAAAATGAACAATGAAGGTAAATAGTAAAAAATGCTAGTTGTGAAGGTTGAGCTTTTTAAAAATAATGTATGATGCGCCAGGCACAATGGCTCAGGCCTGTAACCCCAGCACTTTGGGAAGCTGAGGTGGGCAGATCACAAGGTCAGGAGATCAAGACCATCCTGGCTAACACAGTGAAACCCCGTCTGTACTAAAAACACACAAAAAAGAAAAAATTAGCAGGGCGTGGTGGTGGGCACCTGTAGTCCCAGGTGACTGAGGCAGGACAGGAGACTGAGGAAGGACGATGGCATGAACCCAGGATGTGGAGCTTGCAGTGAACCGAGATCACACCACTGCACTCCAGCCTGGGCGACAGAGCAAGACTCCGCCTCAAAAAAAAAAAAAAAAAGAAAGAAAGAAAAGAAAAGAAAAGGATGTTTTTGATAAATGTGTATGCTGTGGTTTGAATATTCCCCCAAACACTCATATTGAAGCTTAACCCTCAGTGTGGGAGTACTGAGAACCAGGGCCTTTAAGATGTAATTGGATCACGAGGGCTCTGCCTTTATGAATAGATAAATCCATTTGTGGATCAGTGGGTTATCATGGCAGTGGAACTGGTGGCTTTATAAAAGGAGAAAGAGAAACTTGAGCCAGCGCATTAGCATGCTCATTCCCCTGTCCACGTGATACCCACTAGGACTCTTCAGAGAGTCCCCACCAGCAAGAAGCCTCTCAACAGATAGGACTCCTTGACCCTGGAATTCTCAGCCTCCATAACTGTAAGAAATAAATTCTTGTTCTTTATAAATTACCCAGTTTCAATTATTCTGTTATAAGCAACAGAAAATGGACCAATACCATGTACAATAAGTAACTGAAAGAAATGCATTTATGATACTTTATGGATTGGAGACACTGGAATAGTCTTTTTGAAAAAGGAAAGCTTGTTTCTTACAACTTTAGTTTAAAATTTAGAATTATAAATATCAGTCTTTAGAGGAATATAAATGTCATTGTTTACATAGAGGAGTATGCTGGCATAATGCGTGCCAGGTTGTTCCTCTTGCTATAACACGTACTTAAATAAATCGCTCCCTGGAGGCCTTATAAAATGGCATTGCATGTCCATTTAAACTAGGTGTTTATGGTACAACAATGTAGAGAATAAAAGGAATGGAACACTGGGCAATTTCTATAGAAAAAGAAGGATTTTAGTAATGTGGTTGGGGGTGTCAGGCATCATCAATGCAGGCTTTTATTCCACCTCATTCATTCAGCACACAGTAAAAGATGCATGTGCCTAAATCCTAGAGAGTAGATAAACCTGACTTGAAATGTGTTTCTCTCTTCGGTATAATGTTTTGTTTTTTTTTTTTTTTCAGGTGTTTTTCAGTAATTCCTTGCAGCTTCAGCTTATACACAATGATTCGTTGGTTTCTTTATTGAAGGGGAAGAGAATAGGGAGAAAACACCACTTTTTAAAGCCAAGACTCAAGAAAATAATCCCTTTTGTGTAAAGGATCAATAATGGTCTCTGTTCATTCTATTTCTTGTTTGTATTTTCTATTGATATGTATCAAATCAAATCTAGACATTTGGATTTAAGTGTTGTTTTAAAAAATTTACAGAAAAAAATAGAAAAGAAAGCAGAGCAATTTTAACCATCCTTGACCTACTTTTTAAAAATTATACTAATATACATACACAAACAAAAGGAAAAATATTGATGTACATCTGCAGGCCAAAGTATTTACTAACATGCTTAATTATTTTCTGTAGGGTGACCAATGCAATCATAAAAGATGATCAATTGGAATTATTTTAAGATCAGGAATTTTTAATAATGATACTTATTTATCTGTAGCCATGCCTGCTTTTAATTATTATGGGAAGATGATCATCTCACTTTGAACAAGTGGCTGAGTGGAATGAAAGAGGAGCATAGTCCCTCCATGCTGATTTTTTTTTCTTTCCCCACACTTGATCTCTAACTGCTTTTGTACCAAACTGGGAATAGAAATGCCCAAGTCCATCAGAATATCTAGTTTTGTCACAAGAAGTATGTATCAAAAAGTCATTTTCCTGAAAAGATGTGTAAACTGAAAAAGCAAATAGAAAACAATAAATTGCTACATAGGTCGACTGAAGGATTTAATGACTTAAGAATCAGAGTCAGAAATGTCTACCTGGATTTAACTTACCTATTGCCAATAATAGCTAAAATACATAAAGAAGAGGCTCTTATAAAAGTAAACTCGATTCTGTTCTGATTGGAAATGCTAAACTTCATCTATTCTTTCATTTATTCAACAAATATTATTCAGTGCATAGTATGTGTCCAGTACCATATTAAGACCATGGATAAAGGATAAAGAAGATGGCCATTATTCCTGACTTCTCAGAACTTAAAACCAAGAGACAAATATAATATAGAGTGATGTTCTATATAGAGAGATAGAGAAAGAGCTAAAAGCACAAATTTCAAATTGTAGCTACCTTGGAACTAGTGAGTAGTCAGAGTTCTCCAGGGAAAAAGAACCAGTAAGATTGAGAGAGAGAAAATTTATTAAAAGGAACTGGCTCACATAATTATGGAGACTAAGAAATCCATCCCAAGATCTGCAACTGGCAAGCTAGAGACACAGGAAGCCAATGGTGTAGTTCCAGTTCAAATCCAAAAGTCAGAGAACCAAGAGAGCTGATGGATATAAATTCCGGTTGGAGGGGAAGGGAAAACTAGTGTTCCAGCTCTGAAAGTGAAGCTAAAGAAGTTTCCTCCTAATAAAATCTTATGTTCTCTTCACGTCTTCAATTGATTGGATGAGGCCCACACACATTCAGGAGGGCAATCTCCTTTACTCAGTTTATGATCCAAGTGTCAATCTCATTAAGAAACACTAAAATAATGGTTGATGAAGTGTCTGGATACTTCATAGCCAAGTCATGTTGACACAGAAAATTAACCATCACCATCAGTTAGGTTGAGAAGGATTCCTAGAGGAGGAGACACCTATGCTGAACACTGAAGGATAGTATCTCATAAATAAAATATTAATTTACTTCCTTATAGGTAACTTTTATCAATAAAGTATATGATATCTATGTGTCTTCAGAAATGCATTTTTTTTCTTCCATTTTAACAGAAATGATTTGGATTTTTACTATATGTATTACTCTGTTTTCACACTGCTATAAAGAAATACCTGAAACTGGGTAATTTGTAATGGAAAGAGGTTTAATTGACTCACAGTTCTGCATGGCTGAGGCAGCCTCAGGATACTTACAATTATGGTCGGAGGGGAAGAGGCATGTCTTACATGGTGGCAGGCAAGAGAGAGCATGTGGGAGCACAGGAAAAACTACCATTTATAAAACCATCAGATCTCATGAGAATTCACTCACTATCATGGGAATAGCGTGGGGGAAACAGCCCTCATAATCCAATCATGTCTCTCCCTCAACACATGGGGATTCAAATTCAAGAGAAGACTTGGGTGGGAACACACAGCAAAACCGTATCACTCTATTAGTTTAAAATCCTCGAGAATTTAATATTATAATTGAGCTTATAAAATAAAGGTCTCACATGGCATATTGATATGATGTCAACAAAATATATAATGATTATATTTCCACAGAACTATACAGTTTATAAAATGTTTTCATCCACATTATCTTATTTTAAACTGTAGGTTTTCAGTGAGATATTTCATTAGTGGGAAACATTTACATTAAAAAATCATTTGTTAGAAATAAATGTTTCAACTAGTCTCGGAACTAATGGGAATACAAAACTCTTGATGACTGTATTTGTGGATTATGTTTGGATGTTCTTTCTAATAGTTCAGAGGACAGAGAAATCATAATTGGGATACTCCTTAGGAAGTCTGTTTTATTTAAGTGATTACAGCTAAAAAGACAAAAACTCTGAGGCATTTTTCTTAAAAATCATCTAGAAAACATTAAAGTGTTTATTGATTTCAATATTTGATACAGAGAAGTAAATCAATGTGTTTAAAATTCCCCAGTTGCTGTAAAATAAAACATTGCATTTTCTTTGTTTTCTTTTTCTGTTTTAATTTCTTTACTGCAGATTTCTTGGTGCTAAAAAGTGCACTGCTTCTTGTGGAAACACAATAAATTCTACTGTAATTGAAAAGAAGACAGGGTAGCTATTCTCTTTGCTTTTGATCTATGTGCCATTGCTTTCCTCATTTTTCCATTTATTACCTTTTGTTAGAAGTAATCTGTGCAGATTTTTAAACATTTATTGAGACTGTTTTATAACCTATAATATGGTATATTCTGCTAAAATCACCATTGCATTTGGAAAGACTGTGTATTCTACAGGTGTTTGATGCAGTAATCTATTAAATATTAATTAAATTATGGTGATCGATGGTGTTGTTCAAACATTCTATATATATAAAAATCTTTTGTATAGCTCTATCAATTGCTGTGAGAGAGGTTTTAAATAGGTGATTGTGCAATTCTCTATTCCTT
The DNA here is from genome assembly GCF_003255815.1 of Theropithecus gelada. NCBI lineage: Eukaryota > Metazoa > Chordata > Mammalia > Primates > Cercopithecidae > Theropithecus > Theropithecus gelada. Next base: position 26,102,423 of record NC_037669.1, on the reverse strand, counting down.
CTTTTAATTATGTACATTTTTGCTTTGTATAATTTGAAGCTCTATTTATAATTGTATATCTTCCTAATGAATTAACCATAAATTATCTTTTTGAAGTATTTCTTTTTATACCTGATGATATTTTTTGTTTTGAAATCTAATTTCTCTGACATTAATATAGCTACTATAGCCTTCTTATTCTTGAAGGTTGCATGGTGTATCTTTTCCATCCATTTACCTTCAACTTAACTGTATTTTCATAGTTGTTTGTCTCTTAGAGGGAGAGTGTAGTTGAGTCTCCTTTGTATTTATTCAGAAACCTTTGTTATTCAATTGGAATGTTTTGGTCATTCATGATTAATGTAATTATTGAAATGGTTAGTGTGGTAGGCAGAAAGAGGGCCCGAAAGATGTTCACTCCTTAATCCTCAGAACTTGTGAATATGTCACCTTGCATGATAAAAGAGATTTTGAAGAGGTGATTATGATTAAGGACCTTGAAATTAAAAGATTATCCTGGATTATCAGAGTCAGTCCATTCTAATTTTATAAATCCTTTAAAGCAGAGAACTTTTCTTACCTGTGGTCAGAAAGAGGTATAACCACTACATTGAAGAAGTTTCAGGAAGATGTGGGATAAGATAAAGTTAACTGGCCACTGCTGACTTTGGAGATGGAGGAAGGCAGCCAAAAGCTGGTGACATTTAGAATCTGGGAATCGTTCTCAGTTTAAGACCAGAAAGAAAACAAGGATTTCAATTTTACAAACTGAAGGAACTGATTTCTACCACCAACTTAAATAAATGGAAAAGAGATTATTTCCTGAACCCTTCAAAAAGCAATGAGGACTGTTGGCACCTTGATTTTGGTTTATTGAGACCCATACCACACTTCTGACTCACAGAAATATAACAATTTCTGATGCTTAAGCCACAACATTTACAGTAATTTGCTAGGCCTACAATAGAAAATTCATATAGATTTTGGTGCCTGAAAATAGAATGTTGATGTAATGAGTAGAAAAATGTGAAAGTAGAATTGACTTTGGAATGGGGCACTAAGTGGAAACTGGAAGAATTTTGAGAAGGCAGAGAGAAAAAGCCTAGATTGTCTCGAAAAGACTGTAACTAGAAATACAAATATGAAACGTGCTGCCAGTGAAGACTTAGTAGAAAATGAGCAACAAGTTATTTGAAATTGAAGGAAAGGGGATTTTTATTATATTGTGACAGAAAATTTAGCATAATTATGTTATACAGTTATGTGGAAAACAGAATTTGTAAAAAAAAAAAAGTGAAACTGAAATTTAGTTGAAGAGATTTTTGAGTGAAATATTGAACGTATGGCCGGGTTGCTTCTTGCTGCTTAAAGTATGAAAAGAGACAGAAATTGAGGGAAAAGCTGTTAAACAAAATGAGGCTATGACTTGAGGACTTTGAAAGTTCTCAGTTATCTACGTTGCAAAAAAAAAAGAAAAAATGCATAAAAATTAAGAGATTCATTATTAGGAAAGTGAGTAAGCAGAGGTATGGCTGCATAATCTTGTGCCAATATTTCAGAAAGATTGAAAGTATTCAGTCATATAAAAGGTTCTCCGAAGAGGTTAAGGGTGTTGCTCACAAATTTTTTTAAATAAAAGAACATTTTAGAAATTGAAGGGTTTTGCCTCCTCTCCCACCCTCTCAGCAAAAATCAAACATATCAGTGAGTTTATGCAGGAAAATCTGTATATAAGCTTTTTTTCCAGTGAGTTGAATCCCTGTGACATACATAGGAGACCTGTAAAATTTCTTGAAAATTTTATACCAACAGAAACACTGGCAGATTGAAATGAAAGAGAGAGAGAAAGTACAAAATGAAAAAGGACAGCCTGGCCTTCTTCCTATAGTCATGAAACAGACTGATAAAACTATGCAGCAACAAACATGTTCTACTTGTGAAAAAGAAGCATGACTCTGAGGACACAGCCTCAAATCCAGAGGGTAAAGCTTAGTGCCACGGAGGATTATTCCTAGATATGGAAACCAAATGGAGTGTGCTTAGCTAGTAAAAATTACTAAGTTTCTTGAAACCTGTGAATTCTGATTTTAGTTTTTATTTTTCTGACAATTAATGAGGTTGACCATTTTTTTATAGGTATATCTGAGACTTTTAGAGAAGACTTGCTTACAAGACATAATTTTATTGAGTTTTCTGCCTTTTTATTATTTGTAGAAGTTATTTATATATTTTGCCTATGAGTCCATTGTGAACTGCATGCATTTTATATTGCTAAAAGCTTTTCCCACTCTGGCTGCCTTTTATTTTTTGATAAATGTGAGTTATTAATATTATTGTAATCCAAGTTATCAGTCTTTATCTTTATACTTAATGCTTTCATACTCTTTTAAAGAAATCTTTTACTACCCTAAGTTCATGAAGATAATTTCTCTATATTATCGTCTATAAGCTTTTTTATTTTGCCTTTTATACTTAATCTTTTTAAATAGTGAAAGAGTAGGAATCAAGATTCTTTTTTTTATATAACTATCTGATTGATCTAGCACCACTTTTTGAAAAGATCATATTTTGCCCCACTATCACTTTGTGGTAATTATGTAACAACAAATATAAGCCTCTTTATATCATCTCTGACCTGTTATAGCTCTATTCTGGTTTGTCTCAACTCATGCCAATAACATGTTTTAATTTTGGTTGCTTTATAATAAATTCTGATATTCAAGTTTTTATTCAAAATTGTAATTGATAATTTTGGAATCAACAATTTCAAAAAACTATTAGGATTTTTACTGTGATTGTATTGAATCCATAAATCAACCTGGAGAAAACGGACATCTTTCCAATAGCTTCTTCAGTCTGTAAACAAACTATATCCCTTCACTTCTTTATTTACTTAATTTCTGTCAATAGCTTAGTTATTTTCAGTATAAGAGTCTTACAAATCTCTCACTGTATTTTCCCAGGGATTTAATGTTATTTTACTATATTATAAAGAGTATCATAGGCAGGGAGCAGTGGCTCACGCCTGTAATCCCAATACTTTGGGAGGCCGAGACAGGCAGATCACTTGAGGTCAGGAGTTTGACACCAGCCCGGCCAATGTGGTGAAACCCGGTCTCTACTAAAAATACAAAAATTAGCCAGGCTTTATGGTGCACACCCGACTCAGGAGAATAGCTTGAACCTGGAAGGTGGGGGTTGCAGTGAGCCGAGATCGCACCACTTCACTCCCTCCTGGGTGACAGAGTGAGACTTTGTCTCAAAAAAGTAAACGAATAAATAAATAGTATCATTTAAAAGTTTTGTTTTCTAATTGTTTATTGAGAGTATATAGAAATAAAATGGCTCCATACTGAAACCCATTTCTCCACCTCTTTCACCCAACAAACTGTAAAGTCACTGATTTATTCATTTACATGCTCATTTTAAAGCCTCTCCCCATTTTTATGGATAATACATTAATTCACGTGGCATAAACTTTCGTAATATATTGCCCTAGTATTTTACCCTAACTAGTCTTCTAACAATTCTCTTAGCCTCTAGCTTAACATACCTCTAATCCATCTTTGCAAAAGCCCAAACGTATCATGTCACTCCCCTGATTTAGAAACTTCCATAATCCACGAATCAAACTCTTTAATGTGCAAGGTCATTGTTGATTTAACCTCCCAACCTATCTTCCACTTAGCTATGTAAATCTGTCATCAGCCAACCATTGGTAAACTACTTCCAGTTATTAAAATGAACACTACTTTTTAAATCTATGTGCTTAACCATGTGCTTTACCATGTGCTCTTTCCTCTATTGTAATGCCATTTTTTTCTGTTTTTTATCTGATTGTTTTCTATGTATCCCTTTATTCCTCGTGAACAACACAGTGTTTGGAATAGTAAGCATTCATTAATAGCTTATTGAAGAATGCATTTGAGATAGTTAAGAGATATGTAGATATAGATTGCAGCAATACCTATATCAAGGAACTAATAGTACTCAGCCTTTAAGAGTTAATTCAAAAGGTTATGCTTCTGAATAGGCACCCCTGATCCCCAAGCAGATGTAGTCACTGTCTCCCCAATGTGTTCTTTGTATAGCTAGAACAGAGTATATATCTATTTGTTAACATATGTCAGGTAGTATTACCTTGATTTACATATATAGGATATCTTAAAAAACATGGGATTGAACAAAAAAATCCTCTGATTAAAAGCTTATGGTTATGTTGTAGCTTCAAATGTCTGCAATAAATTAACAAAGCTTCTTTTATTTTTCTATTGTGACTTCCTCCATGTGGCTTCTATCCTCAAGGCCACCTGTTGGCCCAAGAAGCCAGCTGGAGCTCCAGTTGTTCAGTCTGTTTTCCAGGTTGCAGGAAGAGAGATGGTAAGTGTAGTAAATGGACATGTCTCCCAGCTTTCTTTATGAAGTATTCCAGATGGTCCTATAATATATTTTTACATGCATGTCACTGGCCAAAAAATAATTACATGACCACACTTAGCTACAAGTAAGGATGGAGAATACAGTCTTTTGTTTATGTATTGCTCAAACAATTGTTGGCTTAGAGTTGAATAAACCCAAGATGAGTATTGGATTGGCACTTAGCAATCTATGCTCTATCACTTACTGTCAGAAGCATACAAGAGATTGTTTTCTGTTTAACTCTTTATCCCTTGTTAACAACACAGTATCTGGCATAGTAGGCGTTCATTAGTAGTTTATTGAAGAATACATGAGACAGTTAAGTGATATGTAGATATGGGGTGCAGCAATGCCTATTTCAAGGAACTAACAACACCTAGTACTTGAAAAGAAATATTTTAGGCTGGGCACTGTGGCTCACACTTGTAATCCCAGCACTTTGGGAGGCCGAGGTGGGCAGATCACCTGAGGTTAGGAAGTCAAGACCAGCCTGGCCAACACGGTGAAACCCCATCTCTACTAAAAATACAAAAATTAGCCGGGCATGGTGGTGGGCACCTATAATCCCAGCTACTTGGGAGGCTGAGGCAGGAGAATTGTTTGAACCCAGGAGGCAGAGGTTGCAGTGAGCAGAGATAGCGCCACTGCACTTCAGCTTGGGTGACAGAGCGAGACTCTGTCTCAAAATAAATAAATAAATAAATAAATAAATAAATAAATAAATAAATAAATATTTTAGGTTTGTTGAAGACTAATGTTTGTGTCCCACCCCCTAACCCCCATTCATATGTTGAAACCTAGTTCCTAATGTAACAGTATTTGGAGGTGAAACCTTTCAGAGGTAATTCGGTCATGAGTACTCTGCCCTCATGAAAGGGATGAGTACTCTCATGAAAAACACCCAGAAAACGTGATTGCCTCTTCTACCACGTGAGGACACAGTCTGAAAGGGCTGTTCGTGGACCAAGAAATGGTTCCTTCCTCACCAGACACCAAATCTGCCAGCACCTTGTTTATCTCCAGCACTTTGGTCCTGGAGGCTGAGCACTTCTCATCCTCCAGTACTGTGTGAAATAAGTTTCTGTTGTTTCTTAGCCACCAATCTATGGTAGCTTTTTATAGCAGTCAAAACGGACTAAGTCAAGATCTTAACCTCAGTAGCCCAGGTTTGCTTTATTGTTGAAGATTTATAAAATAATAGCCCTGAAACGTTAAGTACTCTTAGCAAATATTGATTTTGTTGATTTGTAGTATATTTAGGCACACTTATCCCCTGGAAGAATTAGGAAAAAAATGGCAAGAAATGAAAAAAAAAAAAAAAATGAGGCACCTATGCTACAAAAGTATACATAGACAGTAACTCAGTTCAACAGAATTTAGAAAGTTTCTCTTTTGGAAAGAACTTGTAATCACAATTTAAAATATTTCAATGATAAAATACTATGTAATCTGATAAAATAATGAGATATAAATGGAGAAAGGGATAGTTCACAAAGCAATTATTCTTGTCTGTGGTTTCTTTCAGGCATGAGGGTAAGAGGGAGAGTATTAAGGTCACAAGAATTACAGTAGTCTCCTCTTTACCACAGGGGACATGTTTCAAGACCCCCCATGAATGCCTGAAATCATAGACAGTACTGATCCCTCTGTAATCTGTGTCTTTTCCTATACATATACACCTATTATAAGGCTTAATTTATAAATTAGACATGGTAAGAGATTAACATCAGTAACTAATAATAAAATGGAACAATTATAACAATATGCTGTGATAAAAGTTACAAGACTGCGGGGTCTCTCTTTCTCTCAACCTATCTTCTTGTACTATACTCATCTATTTTTGGGACTGTAGTTGACTGAATCCACTGCAGGTAACTGGATCTACAGAATGGGAAACTATGGATAAATGAGGACTACTGTGTAAAACTGAGAAACTATTACTAAACAGCAGAGTTCTGAAGCTTTATGTGGCTGATTATTGTACAACTAATGCTTGACAGTTATTCAGTTTTCCAAAGGCAATTATTTATTTTTAAAACCTTTCAATTAAGCTAGATTATGTTTTCTAAGTTTCCTATTAATTATCATTGGATTGAAAAGAATTGGTTTATCCTTTCAGGTTAAAAGGAAAGGAGGCATAAAGAAGTATAGTTAACTGGCAATGCATATTATTTGAATTAACCATTGGAAAGCATTCAGATAATTTTACATACAGGAAAGCAATTTAAATTGAATTTTTTTTTTCTGCAAACATGAATATACTTTGCTCTTACATTCAGCACTCATTAATCACCTATTATATGTCAGACCCTGTGCCAGGTGAGTGAGTCATCCTCTTGCTTATAAAGATCTAAGAGTCTATTAAAAGAGATAGATTTTAATAAAATAATCATGGTAGTGAATGTATAATTGTGAACAGGAAATTGAATTGAATGAAATGAACATGATGCTAAGACAGCACGTAAGTAGGATCTTGACTGAAAAGGAAGATGGAGGAGGTCCAAATAAGACTTTCCTAAGGACATGGTTTTAACGTGACTGAGAAAAACAAAGAATTAACTATCGCTTGGAGGCTTTGATTAGTCAGTTGTATCTTGTTAACTTATAAAGTAGAAAGTTTAATAAGCAGGATCCCTTTAAAAGCTGGATTATCAAATCATGTAAATCATTGCAGATACATTAATTTTTCAGCAACATTTGCTATAGAAATGTCTACAAAGTGGCTTTATTTTATTCTGAGGGCTAATATTATAAAACTTTGCTACAATCACTTTTTCCAGCTATATTAGGATTTTTTCTCATCATTCAATTGTAGTTTAGTTCTTGTTGTGTGCTCTAAGTAGCAGAAATGCTATCTTCAGAGCTGGTTTTGGAACAGGCGACTGACTTTAGGCTGTGTGTCTTAGGTTACAAAAGCATCACTCCTGTGGTTTAGACTGATACTGTTCAATATGTTAGCCACTAACTACATGTAGCTATTTACATTTGAATTAAACTTTTTTAAAAAGTTAAAAATTGTATTCCTTAGTCTTACAAACCACACTTCAACTGCTCAATAGCCATACCTGGCCTGTGGCTTCTGTGTTGAATGACACAGAATAAATCCATCACCAACAAAATTTCTGCGAGACAGCACTGGTCTAGAGTTCATAAAGTGCAGTGGCATCTGCAATTCACAAGAAAATGAAATTTTCAATCATGAAATGGCTATATCAAAATCTGTGCTGGTTTGAGAGCTGGGAGCAGAGGAATGCCGGTGACCAGCCTTACATTGATCCATTTCATGTGAGACTCTTACTCCATTTTTATTAAGAAAAACAACAAATAATAAAATGTAATCCCTGGTGAAAAATCAAAGATCATCTGTCAGTAAAGGAAGCAGAAAAAATATATTGTCTTGTGGCTCATTACACATTGATTGAGTATCATTTTTCTCAAATACATGATTAAGAATGAAGAATCCGCTGGGACAGAATATAATATCTTCTTTATTTTGCCTTGGAAGTTTCATATTGATTTCCCTCTGGCCTACACAGAAGATATTCATAGGTACTAACGATTTGTCTTTGCCTCCAGCTTCTAGCAAATAGAGCTTGAGGCAGGGATCAAAGTACTTATACCTTATTCAGTATGTGGAAGTCCAGGACAGTGAAGATGAAAAGAGACAAAGTAAAACAAGATGCAAAGTAATATAAAAGCAGTAGTAAGAAGTGCAAGTGCACTTTGTAGAGAAGTAAGGTAGATCATTCAGCAAGTGTTTTCACTTAGACTGTGAGGTTTCTCTGGGAAGTTTGCAAGGAGAAGACATACACTGGAGCACTCCATGTAAGGGAGAAATAAAGAGACATTTGTCTTCTCTGTTCTCTCCCATCTCCCTTTTCCCACTAGTTAAGGTTCACATCTTGGGAAGCTGACCCCTCACTTTCAAGTGTTATCAAACAGCATATCACTCCATGTAAGTCTGCAAGTGAAGGCAGTAGGGTATAGACAATGTATGGAATCTATAGAATATGCAGACCTCAAGATTCACCTTGGACTCCAGTCAGATTCAGGAACGTGGCAAGGGCATTAGCAAAGGGGCAGGAGTGTCATTCAGGATTAATGTTGAAGTAAGAAAGCTTAAGATAGTGATTTGGCTGGTTGTATCTTCAAGGATTGAGCATAACTACAATAAGGGGAATGATTTTTTTTGATGATATAATCTTCAAACGGGCTGGAAATTTTTAGGAAGAATAGAGGGAGAATGTTCTGGAAATGTCATGATGAAGAAAAGGTTTTAAATGGAGAGAAAACACAACTACCACTTGAAAGAACCACAGAGAAAGCAGCATCCTCAGGGAGGAGCCTTTTTTTGTGTTAAGATAAGCAGGGGAATGAAAACTTACTAAGAGGTTAAACTTAAAGGGTAAGTCAATGATGACTGACTCAAGTTTCAGAGAACAGAACAGGGTTTGATGGATTGGGAAGTGTGCAAGCCTGGATTAGAGTGGGAGAGGTACTCAGTTTCATGAGAGTGAGTGTTTAGATAACACTTAGGGAGGACTTGGGAGTTGGGGTGCCTTGTGGTGACTGACAAAAAGAAGGATTTGAGTCTTGAACAGATTGATAGTGTCCGTGGCATATTGTGGGGTGGGGCAGTAAGTGTTGGGGGAAGTAGAATGGGAGGGTCTTGCAGCACCATGCACAGCCCTGTGTGTCCATTCCTCAGCCAGGCCCAAAGCCTGGCATTTGTGAGCAATGGCACCAGGATCACATGGGGCTCAGAAAGCATTGTCTCTCCAACACATAGTTCTTCTAATAGCATAATTGAGACATCAGAGAAGTCTGTCTGTAGGCTCTGAGAGGGGCAATAGTGGGAGGGATGTGGGTGCACTATATGCTAATGTATATTTTCAACAATATTAACATTTATGTGTATCACAGTTGAGACATATTTACCACTGAGATATATGCTGCTATCTTACAGAAAATAGCAATTCTTTCAGCAAAAACAAAGAACCATCTGAAAGTCCTGCTGTAACCACTTTCGGATTGATCATCCAAATTGTGAGGCAAGGATTCTGGTAATTTAATCACTCCTGGATGAATGAGAATACAGAAGTTATCAGCTTCTTTCATGGGGGGTGGGAGGGCAGTGGAGGGACTAACATAGAAATCCCCAAATGGTATATTATACAAGGAACAGAGATTTTAAATAGAAAGAAATGTATATTTATTTTTGTGGAATGAATTCTCATGCATTCATTATAATATCTCTAAACATCATATCAGAATTTGGCATACCAAAATATTTAAGTCAAATATAGTTACCGGAAAATATTTTTTCTCATATTTTCCACTTCTTTGACTTTTCATAAAAATGTTTACAGAGAAAAGCACATTCTTTAGAGAAAGTCATTACACAATGCATGGAGTATTATTATTACATAAGTCTTCAATGTCTCCATTTGTGCTAATCAAAATGCACGGAACACAAGCTACGATCCTCCGAAAATTGCTAAGAGCTTACAACACGGATAGATATTAATACTCTTTGTAGAAACGGAAGAAAATTACGTTTAGCCCAAGTGACTTTATATCCCTTCCTAGGTACATTAAGCCTCTTTTTAAAACTAAATAAAAATTATGTTTAGCCCAAGTACCTTTATATTCCATCCTGGATACATGACTATTTTCTTCATTTAATCTGCAACATTCAGGTTCTGTTTACGCAGCTGAAATACCTATTGTCCAAGAATTAAAGAAAACATAAAATAAAATTGCCATCATGCTATCAAACCCTTTTGCTAATATAAAATTTCTGAACAAAGACCTGAAAGGATATATTCTTATGTGGCAAACAGATTTAACGTCTGCTTTAACAATCTAGAAAACAGAGAACAAATGTAGAGAAATCACAGGATGCATGTTAACTGCAAGCTACTGGTTCCCACAAAGAGAGACCAGAATTACAAGCAGGTAAGGTGCAGTAGAGGTTGGGACAAAGATCTAGGAATGTTTATAGAAAATTCCTCTCCCTTGAAACCAGAAGTATTAAAAAAAAACATTTTCTTCTAATAATTAAATGTATTACTCAAGCAAGTAACATGATACAACTAAAGAGCGTGCTAACTAGTTGTAAACACATCATCATACAAATATGCTAGTGGGTTTGGTTTTTATTTCATTTGTTGAAAAAATGTTAAAAATCAGAGAAAAGGTAAGTAAATATCACACACATACCTGCATCCACTACCCAGGATAATAAATACTAACTTTATCTCATATTGGCTTCTGACATGTTTTCATAAAATAAATGAAGTTATCATGAATCAACTTCATCCCCTTTTCTCCCCACGATCATTCTACTTCTTGACTAGCCAGAGGCAACTACCATCACAACTGTGTGTGTTTAATCAGTTTATGCTCTTATACTTTATTTCATATATATGTAGTCACTATCAAAACATTACATATTTCAAATTTCCATAAATGATATCATGTGGAATCATTTACAATATGCTTTTTAAATTCAACATTATATTTTTGAGATCCATTGATGTTGATAAATGTCAATTGTAACAATATACTGCATTTTATTTATCCATTTCTCTTTTGATATCATTTGTTTCTGATATTTCATTACTACAAATTATTCTACAATATGCAACTTTATATATCTCGTTATGAAATGTGCAGGACTTTTTGTAGGATGTATGCTTATGAGTAGAATTGCTGAGTCACAGGTAGGAGCATCTTCAGTTTCCTGCTAGATTGTCAGATTATAAATTGGTCCTTAGTCCGTACTCTTTCCCCAGTATACAAGAGTTTTTATTTATCCACATTCTAAATTATATTTGGCAAGGTCAAACTTTAAAATTTTTTTCCACTCTTATTGGTGTAAAATAATACAGCATTTTAAACTAACGTTTTATTTTCTCAGTTATGAGATTGAGCATAATTTTAATTTTTTTAAAACATTCAAGTTTGCGCTTCTCTGAATTGCTTTCCATGTAGATGGTACACTTGTTTACTAGGTTGATTATTCATTTTTTCTTGTTCACTTTAATAAATTCTTTTTACCATTGTAGCTACCTATTTTTAGTTACACAAGTTAAAAAAAATTTTATACCTTTAGGTTTTATGTATCTAATTGATATATGTTTTCTTCATGACTTTTTTGTCTTAAATTATTTGCTTCCACATTGTAAGGAAAATTGTCAGTTACATATTCCTCTAAAAATTTTAAACTTTTACTTTTCAATCTGTGGCCTTGGATCCAGCAGGATTATTGTGGAGGGTAAAGTTCATGACAGAGAATCTCATCGCATTCTTATCATATGTAGAGCCAGTTGACCCAGCACCAATTACTGCAGTGCTCACCTTTTCATGATTAATTTGTACTGTTGCCTCTATCAGACATTGCATTTCCTTGTGGCTATGGGTCTCTTTTTAAATTCTTTTTATTGACTCCTGTCCCAATTAAATATTGTTTAATACTGTGGCTTTAAATGTGGTAGGTAATGAGCCAAGTCTTTCTTCTCTGTTTTCCTGCTTTTCAAATTCAACTTAGAATATAAAGAAATACCTGAGGCTGGGTAAGTCATAAATATTATAAAAGAAGTTTATTTGGCTCTTGGTTCAGCAGGCTGTACAAGCAACATGCCACCAACATCAGCTTCAGGTGAAGGCCTCAGAGAGCTTCCAATCATGGTGGAAGGGGAATGGGAGCTGTCATGTCACATGGCAAAGGAAAGAAGAGAGAGAGAAGGAGCTGCCAGGCTCTTTGAACAATCAGACCTCAGGGTAACTAATAGAGCGAGAGCTGATTCATTACCTCCAGGAAGGCACCAAGTCTTTTATAAGGGATCCACCCCCTTGCCCCAATACCTCCCACCACAGCTCACCTCCATCATAGGTGATCAAATTTCAACATGAGACTTGGAAGAGACGAATATCCAAACCGTATCAGTTGGTGAATAATTTTCTTTTCTCATAATACCTTTACCTGGTTTTTCTATCATGGTTATATTGATCTTGAAAAATAATTTGAATAGTTTTTATTTTTTAATTTTTAGAACAGTCTTTATCAGTTAGTGATTACGTATATATAGACTATTCGATCTTCTAGCCTTGATCTCTTTTCTTTTTCTGTGGATAGAACAAGAAGGGGGAATAGGAATGAATACATTTTCTAATGGTTATTAGTCTCTTCAAGTTTTCTATGTTTTATTCATTTTATAATGTAAATATTTTCAAAAAGTTCTCTTGGGCATTAATTTTATTGTATTATTCCTTGTAAGTTTTAAATCACCATAAATCTAAAAATACTCTACTTTTTCATTTTCTAGTATTGGTTATTTGAGCTTCATCTTTTCTTCAGTTGCCTTGATTAAAATATTCTTTTGTTTTTCTTTTCTAAAAATACAGATTTTGATTTTCATATCTTCTCTTTTATTTTAATGTGTGCTGCCTTATTTTTCTCTTAACTTTGTAATTTGTTTCTCCTTCTTTCTTGGCTACATTGCATGCTTTGTATGTATTTTGAATATACATTCTATTTATTAGATATAATTGAGTTATTTATTGGATATATTTTATTTTTCACCTTCACCTAGCTTTTTAACATTACCACATCGCTTCTTTATGCTAATTTTGCTCTTCTTTTTCTAATTTATAAATGTACAGCAATAAGTGTTCTAACCATATTCTGTACATTTTGATATGTAGAATACATTTTGACAGGTAATTTTTTGCAACTATTCACTTTTAAACACTTTGGTATTTCCATTGAGATTTCCTCTTCAAACTGAAGGTTATTTACACAATGTTTGTGTGCATATGTGTATATTTTAATACAAATAGGTAATTTTGTTATTGACACCATTTATCTGTGGTCAAATAATGCAAGTATGTTTTGTTGTAATTGAGATTTCCCTGGTGGCTTTTACTGATTGATTTTTAAAATAGGTTTCACATGTGTTGGAAAGAAGGTACAATATTTATTTCTTTAATGTAGAGTTTTATAGTTAGATAGAGACAGAAAAACAGAAAATAATGCTGTTGACTCCATTGCTTATATTTTCTATGGCCCTGATAATATTTTTCTAAATCAGCTTTTTGGAAAATGTTTTAAAGACCCCACTATAATTATAAACTTGTTCATTTCTTTTGTATAATTCTGTTAATTTTAACTTTATGCATTTAATTTTATATCATTAAAGTATCACAATTTAAAATATTTATATGTATATTAGTGAATACCTTTATTATTATAGAGTGTCTTATTCTTGTTAAAGCTTTTACTAAATTCTTTTTAATAATACCACTATTTGCTATTGTTGGGCCTGCTTTTTAAAAATAAGTATTCCTTATTATTCTTTATTTTTTATGTCTTTTATCTCAAATGTTCTGTATTATTTGGCTTTATTTGTGTCTCTTAAGAGTAGCATTTAAAATGAATATTTTAAAATACATTCCTATATATTCTGTTATAACAAATGAGTATATTACTGATTTTGACTTATGTCTGGCATGCTATGTTTCCCTTTCTTCCTTATTTTCCCCCGGGTTCTTTTTGTTTTCTTTATCTCTTGCTGTGATGATGCAGTTTCCTGTTTTTCTCTGTTATTCTTTTCATATGTTTTGCTTATATGGATTTATCAACTGTATTTCTGTTTTTTTAGTGGTAACATTAACATTTTAGATACAGAATTACCATGTAATAATTATCTCTAATAATGATTTATTTGATTTTTTTTCTTTATTATTATCAACATTAGTTTTTTTGCTTTTTTATAGGTAAGAGGGAAGTTCAGGGAATTTGAATTGACCTGTGTCTCTTAGCAACAAGCAAAACCCACCTTCAGCAAATGAACTTGCTGAAATTCAATATATATCCTAAACTTTAAACTTTTCCAACAAATTTAAAGCATTTAGTTTCTCCTTTCTCCTCTCAAACCATATGCTATTCACATTATTCTATCTAGAATTTTAGTTTTAGGTGTTTTCAAAAAGAAAGAAAGAAATTCAACAAAAATTACTTATTTAAATAAAATGTACAAACATATTGGATCTTTGTTTCTCACAATTGCTAACTGCATTTTATGCCTTCCATACAAGTGGACTCTTCTTTTTTTGCTAAGTAAATGCTTCTAAATTTCTATGAGTAAATAATTCCTTTACTCGTTTATGTATTAAAAATGTTTTCCTAATGCCCTTACTCTTGAATGATTGTTTATAGGTGTACATAACTGTAGTTTGATCATCTTTTTTTCAGCACGTTGAAGCTATTACTTCGTTGTCTTCTGATCTTTACTGCTTCTAAAGGGATATCTGTTCTCATTCTAATTATTAGAAATTTTGTTTTTCTCCCAGAGAGGCTGCATGGTTTTCTCTTTGGCTATTATGTTCTCCATTCCGTTGTTTGTCAAAGTGTTGTTTACTTGTATTCCGCTTAGCTCTTGCTGTGCAGTTTCTAAATGAAGATTCAGACCTTCAGTCTGGAAATAGTTCTAAATCACTTTATGTCTTTAAATATTGACATTTTCTCTTTTGATAATTTGCTGGGAAAAAAATCAAGTCAGACCGTTCCTCAAGACTGTCATAACTTTGATGTCATATTTCCCCTTCCTTCTCTTTCTTTTTCGTTCTGTAGGTCAGTTCCTCAGTGTTCTTTCTAATTCATTAATATTTTCTTCAGCTCTTCTAAACTGATGTTAACCTAATTTACTCAATTTTTTTAGTTTTTATTGCTTTTTGATTTTAATTATTTGATTTTTTATTTCTAAAATTTCTCTTTAGAACTTGTCTATAGCCACATGTTTTTGAAACAACCATTTTCGGTACTATAATCATTTCTTCTTTTCTTAATTTATACATTTTAAGATCTTAAAAATACATATTTAAATTTTTCTCAAATTGTGCAATCATAATTATGCCATTCAGTTAACATCTGCTTGATGGCTCTCTTTCATTATTTCTTTTTATGCTTATATGCTTTGAAATTTTAGTCTTTCCTATACCACTCATATACCAGTCTTTCATGCTACAATGTTGCTTTCTTGGTTTCTTTGTTTGTTTTGGCTGAATCTCTCCTTTCTCACCTCTCCATGTGTGGCAGTTTTACAGTTGTCTCTACCTGCCTTGCCCTTGTATTGGCACCCAGACTCTCAGAATGCAGGGATATTATGGGTGTATTAGCTAGTTGGGGCCTGGCCAAGCTTTGGTGAAGCACCTATTTGTGCTTCCTCCCACCTATTAGGCAACAACTTATCAGCCTCAGCTTTGCCTCTGAACATGGCTGGCCTGGCCTAACTCTCTATAGCACACACTGAATCTGGCTCCATTCTCCCACCCGTTTTGATCCTCAGAAGTTGAAAGCATAAACATTTCTGCTACTTCCTTGTCCTGGAATGTGGTAGGCCTGTGACTTAAACCACATTTACTGCCATGTGTTTTTATTCTTCTTCTGATCTTCAAAGATGTTTATCTTCCTTTAGCTTGTAACCATGCCTTTTAAAAGCATATGCAACATATCTTCTATCTTTGCTGTGAGTTTTTGAGGAGGAGCGGAAAAATATTCTACAGAAACTGCCCATGCCAACTTGAACAGCAACCTCATTGCAAGTGGCTCTGTAAGAGCAAAGGCCGTCAGTAACAGTTGTAGATCGAATTGCAAGTTTACATGAAAACCTCAGCCCATCACTGTTACAGTTCTGAGTGCCACTTATTTAGCAAGGGAAAATCACCTATGGAATATGGCTTCAGAGTATTGATTAGTCCTTTTCACACAGTTGCATGCTAGTGTCTGAAATTTTAGGAAGAGTTGCATACATTTGACATAATATTATAAATAGTTTTATTTCTCCTGGTAAAATATACATCTCCTTGTGTTTGATATGACTTTAAGCTTTATGAATCATCTGTGTCCTACTGCCTTGTTGTAAAGTTATTTGTCAAATTCTTTCCTAAGATCAAGGTTTGATTGGAAAGACAGAAAGAATATGAGGAAACTTTCTGCCTAGCACGTAGATTTGGATGAGAAATTACATTGCTTTTAAAAGAATACAGGTATTGGAGTTAGTAAAGAAGAGGTGTCCTCACAGCTGGACAGATCATCTTGGACAGATTTTTAATTTCTATGAAATTTTATTTTCTTAGTTTCTAAAATGGAATCTTTATGATGATTACATGAGATAATGTATGTAGTAGTACTGAGTATAGTGTAGGTACTCAATAAATGTTAGTTGAAAGAAAGTAAGAGACAGAAAGTTTACACCCGGAGCACCAAAGAGGGTTCCAATTCCATCTACTTAGTTTTGCTTTTCTCAGTCACAAATCTCTTAGAACGAATCTCAATAAATAAGTTACATTTACTGCAAATCAATTATCTAGTCAATAATCTTAGGGAAGTACTTTAACTCTGAAGATTTTATAATCATAGCTTCAGAGGAAAACATTCAAATTGAGTAGACTTGAATAAACCACTGATTTGTCAGTGAAGTCTAAGAATCTGAATAAATTCATTTTAAGTGTACCTTCATTATTTTCAATGACAGTTAGTTTTAGGTGGAAACTCTCAACTAACACTTTTGCAAAGACCAAAACAAATCACTTTGCAGAATGATTAAGGCAGCAACAAAGAGCAACTGAGTTTGTTCCTTGTTAAAGATATTTGCTTTTATATTAGTCCTAAGAGAAATATGATGGTCTAGGAGACTGCCATTAAACTAAATCTTACATTACTCATTCAGATATATTTAAGCTCACAAAATAGCTCCAAATCCCATACTACTCTTATAAAGTAATCATAATTAATTGCTATGGTATCAACATTGAGCATAAAGGATAGTAATAATTCTATCTTATATTTTCAGAGTTCCTTGCAGTTTTCAAAGCACTTTTACAGGCCTTATCTGATTTGAGCCTCACAATAAGACTATAAAGCAGGAATTATTATCTCCAGTACACAAATAAGGAAAATGAAGTAGAGAGAAGTGAAATGAAGTTGCTCAGTAATTCAGAGCTCCAGCAACTACACTGTAGTTGGCAGGGCTGATCAAACTTTCTAGTGCCTAACGAAGTGTCATTTACACTGTAGGCATTTAAATTTGTACTTATGATATAAAAGTAAGATTTACTGAACAGAGCATTGTACAATATATTCAAAATTCCCAAGATTGTTTAGAGAATTTACATTATAGACTACCATTAAAATGCATGTTTTTGGCATTTAATAGAAATCAGTGATTTCTAAATCTCTATCTCTTGAGAAATTACCTTCTGCATGTTTTATTTCAAGGATATCAAGCACTTCACCACTTATTTTTTTTAACTCCAAATTGTCAATGGAAGCAATTCAGTATTGTACAAAATGTAACTTTGTACAATTCTCTAAAACCAACAATCAAGAAAGAAGACACTTCCTTATTCTTAAGTATAACATGCCCTGATACGTTATTCTTATGTTCAAAAAGATCTTATGAGACATCAGATACTGAGCTCAAGTAACTATACCAAAGGATTAAACCCAGAGCTTGCCTTAACAAGAAGTTCAGATTTGTTTTGCTAAGACATTACAAGTGCATGATGACATGCTTTAAATATACCAGTGCCTCTTGAGCAAAAGGACTATTGTAATATTTACTATATTATAATATCATAATTTGTAGCAGCACATATTACTACTATGGGTTTATATTTCAGCGGTTTGAACTCCAGCAGGTCTTGAAATTATTTTTATAACTTTAAATGAGGTGCATTTCTTCATGTCTTACAAACAGTAAAAATTATTTCTATCTATATTACCCTTTCCCTATTTTCTAAACTACTTATTTTGGCCTTATTCATCTATGTTTCCATCCATGAGTCTTTCATATACCAGTGTTAATTTTATTGTGAGGATATAAGTCAATATCATTCCAAGAAAAACATGCCTGTTACACTCTAACAAAGTGAGTGCTGCTCCTTCACTTAATTACAAGCTCCTATCCCCCAACAAACAAAAATGATAAGGAAAACTCTGCTCTTCACATTTTCTTCTGGCACACTGTGTGACCTGAAGAAAATTCTGTTTCCTGCAGTCTGGCATCACATTTTAAATAAAGCTGCATTATGACTTCCACAGGCTTTTGGAAATTTTGCCTTTTTGGGCCCCTTTTTTATTAAAAAAAAATTTTTTTAATGATATTGTATGACTGTATTGCCACCAAGATGAATATATTGATATTGCGTATTAAAACTTTTTAATCTAAGTTTATTTATTTCTGATTTTAAAAGAAATTAAAATATTTTTTGGCACCCTAGAGGTACTCTGGGCTCTAAACACTATGCCTGCTATTTCTAATAGAGAAATCAGCCCTGATTCTAATCTTTGGGAAAACAGATTTTTAAAAAATGAATTTGACAGTTGTTTTTTTAAAAATTCTATTTATATTGATGCTCTTCTTAATGTTAAAGTCTCTGAAAAGTATTCGGGGCTTCTTCAGCATTTAAGAAGTAGTCATCTCCATGCATATGCAATCAATACAAAGATTATTAATTTATATAATTTCACACAAAAAAGTCTAACATTGCCTTACAATGTGCTGGGACTAGAGTAAGAGGCTTATATGCATCATTTCATTTAGTCCTAACTACCCCCAAGAAGTAGGTATTAGTATTATAACTTGCATTATACAAATACCGAAACTAAGGTTCAGAGGAATAAAATGGTGTGTTCAGTGTCCCACAGGAAGTACGTGGTAGAGGCAGAATCTAAATCAATGGTTGTCTGAGCCTTAACCACAATACCTACCCCAGTTGGTGTTTAATATATTATTTTGATGATTGTGATATATTTGAGTTACTTTTACAATGTAATGTTCAAGTTGTTTTTTTAAGCATATTTTATTGCTAAAATTGAAAAAAAAAAAAGATAATCTTCTTCCACGATTTTATATCATAAGGAGGAACAAAGAGCCTTAATTATATATGGCCTACCTTGAATTCACCCTCATATCTCCACACATAAACACGTATCTGTAAGTATGCCTTACACACACACACACACACACACACACACACACACAATCTCACCTATTCTTCCCCAAACATGGGTTGTGAGATTCTTCGTAGAATATTCTTTCTTTTACTTTTATTTCAGCAAATGTCTTTAGTTCAACTTCAAAACCCTATACTAGGCATAAATAATGTAAATATGAGAAAGACATATCAGGAAAAAGGAACAATTTAAGCTTCTTTTATTATTTTGACAAAGGGGTCGTATCAGGTTCCAATTCTGCTGGTATCTACAACTCATTAGCTCCAGGCAAACTCTCTTCGCTAAAAATAATGAAAAGGATCGCATATTACTTGACAAAGTGAAAAGAGAGGATAATGCAAGTGGGCAGATTGGTAAGCTGCGGGATGAAAAACTGTCACCAACTAATGGCCTGAATTTGCACTGACTCGTCTAGGTGTTGTGACGATCCTGTCCAGCTGATTCAAAAAGAAGCATGGTGGATAGCCTTGATAACTAATGCTCAGTCAATGCAATTGCAACTAAACTTCTGTTCTTATCCAGAATTCTTTTGTTACTCTAATTCACATGCACTGTTTTACTTAGGGGATGCTAACATGCCATAATGGTTTTTTGGCAATATCCATTAGCTTTGAGAGGGGCAAATAATGAATAGGTAGACCACTTTTCTTTTGCAAAGGCTCAACATGTAAATTTTTATTTAAGCAGGACAGTGGTAAGTTCAGATTATGTTCATTTATTGAATATGTACTAAGGGGAGGATGGTGCTTTAAAATACTTGAACTGATTTGTGAAGCTGTGTTTTCAAGTTCTTCCTGAGCTAACATGAATGTATTAACATTATTTGTATAGGTGGTGTTAAGATGTCAAAAAAGCAGCACAATGCCAATTGTACTCATTCACTCTTCCTTTTTATGCCATGGAGGCAAGAGTAACCTGCTTCTGGAGTGAAAGACAATTCTGAAACAAATTCTAGGGAAGGGAAGTCCTATGTTTCAAAAAAAAAAAGAACTACAAAAAGGCAAAGAAAGGATTCTACACAAGAAATAACTAAGTCTATGTAAGTTCTAAAGAATTTCTTTTTCTCTTAGCCATATGTAGAATTTCTTTCTGGATCAGGCTTATTTTAAGACACGAGCCTTTCCAACTAGAAGTTGGAATAAAACTCACATATAGAATGGACTAAAAAAATTAGAGCATGATGATACTGCAAAAGTTTTCCAAACCGTAAATCCCTATATGCTGAATTATTGATTGCACTTTGAGAGCTGAGTTAGAAGAATGTGTGGTTTATATCTTTAGACCAGGCTCATCCACACTGGAACTACTGACCATCTTTCATTCTCCTTCACAGTTAATAATTTGAATTCAATCATCTTGATCTTTCTCGTTTCTTATCCTTGGCTATAAAACTTATATTTTATAATATATAAATATTTTAAACATCAATTGCAATCTAAGAAAAACCATAATGTAAAAGAAATATTAGACTATTAGACATGCAGAAGTTTTCAAAGGTAAAGATAATTATCCAAATTATCCATAATTTAAATATGAATGCATGAGTGTCAGTAGATTATTAGCTATCATGTACTCTTTGTATTCTATGATTGAGGTATATACTATTAGTTTATCTACAATTTTCAGAGAATTACCTAAGTTCACATAGCAAAATAGTGGCACAGCTAGGTCGATTGTTATTACAAAAAAAAATGGGTGAGAAGAAAACTGAATTTAATGAAGTGTTAACTATCAGGAAAAAAACAATGAACAATATGTCAACAAAACTGGAAGTATTAGGTAAATTAAAAGTTAGGTAAATTACTATCAAAAAGATAGTGCATTTCAAACAAATTCTTTTCTTTTCTTTTCTTTTTTTTTTTTTTTTTTTTTTTTGGTGACAGGATCTCACCTTGTCACCCAGGCTGGAATGCAGTGGCGTGACCAGCTTACTGTAGCCTTGATCTCCTGGGCTCAAGCAATCCTCCCACCTTAGCCCCCCAAGTAGTTGGGACTACAGGCACGCACAACCATGCCTGGCTAACTTTTTTGTATTTTTTGTAGAGACAGGGTTTTGCTATGTTGCCCAGGGTGGTCTTGAACTCCTGAGCCCAAGGCATCTGCCTGCCTCAGCCTTCCAAAGTGCTAGGATTACAGGTGTAAACCACCATGCCCATCTCAAATGAATTCTTAATCCAGGAAAGTCTTCAGACTCTTCTCTCTTGTTCCTCCTTTGACTTATGTCTCCAACTTCCGTGTTACCCACTATTCCAGAGGCTGCTCAGAAATCCCATGACTCTCAAAAGGTACTGTAAAACTACCTGAATAAAAACTCATCTTTCTCTCCTCTGTTTCCACGTTGTACTTGTGTCTCATTTATGCCACAGTGGGATGTGCTTGTTTCTCTATCCCAAAAGATTGACAGCAACAAGGCTCAGTCATCTCTGTGGCCCCTCAGTGCCAAGGTTATGGTAAGTAACCAATAAAGTTTTGTTGAGGTGAAATCAACTGACATGAACTGAGTAGAAATATATGCTAAATTGGTAACTGCGTGTTCAGAAGACTATGAGAAGGAAAACTGCAACATGCGATTAAGAGGGAATTGACGCTAATGATTAAAAAAGAGAGAGACAGAGACAAGAGAGACTTTATACTAGACCTATGGGACCAAGCTCTATTAGGTCTGAGACTGAAATAATTCTGAACCTAAAAGGGTTATAGCATAAGATGTCAAGAGTTTAATTTATAATTAACATTTACCAAGCCAGACTAAAGTCCAGACTGGCCTGGTCATTGTCTATTTGTATTTTTTTTTTTTTATTTTTAATGTTCACACAGTGTGGTAGTTTTATGGAGCAACCAGCCTATATAAGGTTACTTTGCTGAGATGATGGTGCAACTAAGACCCCAAACTCAGAGTCTTTCAAAGAGAAATCCTTAATGTAGTAAGATAAATTTAAAAATCATCATTCAGGAAATTGTAGTGAATGCATCAGGGGTGCATTCAGTCTGGGAGCTGTTGTTTTGTATTTCTGCCGTTGGTTCTGAGGTTGATACTTTTTTAACTCTGAAAATGTCTTCTGACCTTTTTAATACAAACTCTTGATTCACTGTAATATGAGTCTTACCCTTTCCTAGACTTCCTGAAGAGCGAGGTTCTAAAGACAATCAACACTAAACTTAGGTCATACGTGGAACCATCCCCAAAGGTCAGAGAAGATACCTAGAGAGATTTCTGTCTTAGTCCACTTCTCTTCCTATAACAAAATACCTTGGATTGAGCAATTTATAAACAACACAAGATTATTGCTCACAGTTCTGGAAGCTGGGAAGTCCAGCATTAATGTGCCAGCAGATTCAGTGTCTCGTGAGGGCCTGTTCCTCATAAATAGTGCCCTCTGTGCACTCACATGGTGGATGCGGTGCATATGCATCTTTTATCAGGGAACTAATCCCTTTCATATCATAATCACCTCCCAAAGGCCCCACCTGTTAATACAATTGCACTGGGGATTAGGTATCAACATATGAATCTGGAAGGACACAAACATTGAGACCATAGCAGCTCCCAATCTTATTCTGCATATTGGGAAGGTACAGAACAAAATGAGACAAAACATTGCTCAGATGTATGTTCCTCACAGGAGATCCCAGCCTATCCCGAAAGACGTTAAAAGTAAAAAAGTGATTTGAACCAGTGTTTATGTACCTTTCACTGCTGCAGATGTTCATCCTGATAATTTAATCAAAACATCTAGCACTTTTTATGTTGAGAGATAAAGAGCACACATAATGGGAGAATAATGCGTTTTTCTCCAATGGAGCAAGAACTAATGTCAAGAAACAGCATATTGATTCAAATGGGAACAGCGCATGTTGTTTGGGACAACTCCTCTTGGGAATAATGGACAACCAAATTATCTTCATAATTTAAACAAAATGAGCTCTAGCTTTTTCCTGTAAATTTATCTCCCTTTCACCTCTGGGTTGGCTCAAGGAGAACCCCAAGATTGAAAGGCCTACACTCTACCTCATCCAACTAGATGGATGCAAGCCCCACATCTTCCTTTATCTCTTGTCTTGCTTCTTAAAGCTAGGAGTGACCCTTATCAGCTAGAGAGCTCTATCCTTCCAGATTTCTATTTACTGTAGCCAATGTTTTAGGGTGAGAATACTTCTGTCTCATTTTCCAATTACGTGCTTAGTGTGTATATCTTTTTTCCCCAATAAATTACTGCCATAATAGCAGGAAGTATCCATACAAAACATCCGAGTTGCTTCATAGATAATATCTTGATGTGAATACAAATAAAATGTTCCTGTCAGAAAAAAAAAATCCAATCTAGTTTATTACTAATTCTTCCAGTTTTAAAGATTTACATATTATGAGTTCTTACATATGCCCCATCATGATTTTTTGAGTATAATATTCATCCTCCCTTAAAACTTCTTGTGCCTGAAATCCTTCCCCTACACAGCCTGGCTTTATTACTCCTACCACTATTGCTGCTGCTACTGCTACTATTATTACTGCTACACCGTAATTATTACATCCTTCACCACTTCCTTCAACAAGGTCACCACTACTGTTACTGCTGGAACTCGTTCTTCTAGTCTCAACTTTATGTTATATTCCAGACAAGTTAAGTCCTCCAAATCCGAGCTTTCCTACCAGTGCTGCAGCATTACAGGAATTGCTGATATGCTATGGTATTGGTCTCCTTCACCTTCTATTGATCTCATCGACTAATCATATGCCATTACATACTATCACATCAAATATATTGTATTTAGACAAAAAAAAATGTTGTGGACCCTGCTCTAACTATTCACATAGCTTTCCTTTTTCCTTTCTTGCACGTATCAACATTATTGCTATGATAGTTTAACACTAGGCAGGGAGAAACAACAAGAGGAAACACCAGGTCACTTAGGCAGTGACTAAGTCCCCCTTACATGGGGCGGTACCACAGTGCTTAGCAAAGTGTGTGGCAGCCGGTGGGTGATTAATATTTATTTGTTGAATTAGTAAATGAAGTGGCCATCTCCACATTTCACAGCCACTGTAAAGGCAAAGAGAATCATTTGGGGCCCATCCACCTTTTCAGGACAGTTTAAACCACAGAACCCAAATAAATAAGCCCCGTGCTGATTATCAGAGGGTAGGGGATTTCAGAAAACAGCAGGGTTGCTGAAGAAAGAGAACAAGGTAATTAGAACTAACTGGAGACTAAACAGATACCAGAAAGCATTAAAATGAACCCACTGATTAAGAACAATGAGTGTCTTGATTAACTTGTCCTAATAGGAGGGGGAGTCGAACTGCTAATGTATGGGAAAGGAAGAGGGTAATTTTTTTTTATGTATTTATTTTTTTGAGATGGAGTCTCGCCCTGTTGCCCAGGCTGGAGTGCAGTGGCATGATCTTGGCTCTCTGCAACCTCCGCCTCCCAGGTTTAAGCAATTCTCCTGCCTCAGTCTCCCAAGTAGCTGGGGATGTTCTTTTTTTAACAAGGAAACCAGAAGGGACACAAGAAACATACATTAAGTTTTCAGTGAAGTTCTGCCTAATTATTTTAAAGGCAGGTGTATTGGCATATAATTTACATACAGCAAAAATTCCCCCTTTATCGCATACAGCTCTATGAGTTTTGACAAGCACAAAGAGATGTAACCATCACACAGTCAAGATAGAGAACAGCCGGGCCCAGGGTCTTATGCCTGTAATCGCAACACTTTGGGAAGCCAAGGTATAAGGATCACTCCAGGATTTCGCGATCAAGATAGAGAACATTTCCATTGCCTCCAAAATTCTCCTCATTCCCCTTTGTCAGTCTCCTTCCTCTACCCGCACTGATCTGCTTTCTGTCACTGCTGCTTTTATTTCTCCAGAAGGTGATGTAAATGGAATCAAACAGTGTCTAAACTTTTAAGCCTGGTTTACTTTACTTAGCATAATGCATTTGAGGTTCATCCATGTTTTTGCATTTATCAGTAGTTCATGTCTTTATTTTATTTTGTGGAGTAGTATTTCATTGTGTCGATATATAAAATTTATCTGTTCAGCAATTGACAGACATGTGAGTTATTTTCATTTTGGGGACTATTATGATCAAAGCTACTATAAACATTTGAGCTCAGGATTTTCAGTAGACACATGTTTCCATCTGTCTTGGGTAAATACCTAGCAGTACAATTGCTGGGTCACAGGATAAGTATCTGTTTCACTTTATAAGAAACTGCCATCCGATTTTCCAAAATTCTGCCTTTGTTTTTTTTCTTAAATTTCTAGCATTCTATCTTCAAGGGTAACTGTTGGCAAGGCTGAGGTTTGCAGATGGTATATGACAGTTGTAAGGAAAAAATAGGATGCACAGATTTGATGGGAAGGAAAACACAGATGACACATGTTTCCTGGGTATCTTCTGATCTGTCCTTACATTCTATAATTTGAAGACACAAGTCAGAATGAAATCCAGGCAGGACAATGCTGCCTGTCAGCTACCATCTGCAAATACCCATTTCCCATTTCCCCACTCCTGGCTCTATACTCAGGCTCAGCATTTCCTTGTCACACACACACACACACATCCTACCATTATACACCATCCTGGCTCTGGGTTCCATCAAAGGAATGGGGAGTGTAATTCTAAAAATGTAATTTATGTTAAAAAAAAAAAAAAAGGTAATTATGCCTCTTTGACAGTATTAACAGTGTTCCTAGAGGTTCAGGAAGACAGGAAAAGAAAAAAAGAAAGAAAAAAAATTATTGCTCATATTACATTATCATTATTTTTACCTGGCACATTTCCTAAATCTAGCTGGAAATGAAAAAGCCTGTTCCAAATGCAATTTTGAAAAGTGTTCATATTTGTGGGTGTTTCTGCACTGTCTGGAACCAGGAAGTAGCAAAAGTCTTAAAATGTAAATGATTTCCCCTTTGAGCTTTGCAAACCAGTTTTAGAGTGTTATTTTGCCAAACATTACTGCTACCCAAAGCTCTAACCCCAAGTCTCCTGAGATACAATTTCAAGCAGGATGGACTTACATGAAATCAAAGATGAATGAAGATTGGGGTGGGGAATGGAGAATGTGTCCCTGCTTCTGATTGCTGATAGTGTCAAAACTTTGTATGAAATTTATAAGGCAAATGCCTTCAGGAAGAAGGGAAAGGAATTTAAGGGACAGATGAACCTTGTCCCTAGAGATCTTGAAGCCCTTAACTGGTTTACCAATCTTGTGTGACTTGAAAGAGTAAATTATCTCCTACCCATGTGTCATTTTTGAAATTGGCGTAGGTTAGATGGGGCCCACATAACTTGGTGATGATAGAGCCCTTTAAAATAACTTTTCACATAGTGAAAATATCCCTTTTCACGAGTAACTCTTCAAACACACAGATTGGGAGTCATACTTTAGTCATCACCCATGACCTACCATTTATGACTTGTAGGCACAGCTGTTTCTGAGTGATCTCTGATGAGTTGTTTTAACAGGAGAAGTTGAGCAAGTAACTTACAGGCTCATTGCTCATTAATTCCTTCCTCAAACTATGTCAGAGATACAAAAGGCTGTCCAGAACTTAATAATTGTAGAATAGTACTTATAGACCTTATGAAAAAGGGATAAGCACAGAGAAATGAAGCCATTTAGAATCTGTCAAAGAACAGAGTGAATTTCAAAAACAACCCTAAGTTTCATTAAAAATTTATTTATTCAAGTTTAATGTACTTTGAAATGAATTTGCATTTTTAAGGAACAGAATGTATTTTTATTTTCATCAAGGACATACCACCCCAGAAAGGTCACTTATATGCTGTGACAATGTCAAGTGCTTTCTATCCGAAATTTGGCATGCTATTAAATTCTTGTTCCATAAAATCTTCAGGATAGCATCTTACCTTTATAATGTAACATGGCTTTTGATCAAAGACTTTTTAAAATACATCTTGCACTTCAGGTTCATTTATTCTGAATATACCCATTCTTAACTCTTATCAAATAAATACATGTAATACATTTCCTGAAAGTGCCCAGAGTGAAAGAGATAATAAATTAATTTCTTTGCTTCTGAAATGATCTTAAATGCTCAATTATCTGTCATGTCAAAAGTTGGGCTTACAAACTTATAATTCCAGTTTTTTTGACAAGGAATTCTATCTTTTGTTTAAAGCACATGATATTGTTTTAGAATATTTTCTGTTTTATTATTATAGAGTTAGACACTTGAGAAAATGTAAATATTATTTATTTCAGTGGTCTGCAAACTTTGGCCTGTGGGTCAATCACCAGTTTTTTGTAAATAAAGTTTTATTGGAACCCAGATCCTCTCTCGTTCATTTAAGCAGTGTTTATGGTTGTGTTCATGCTGTGGTGACTGAGTAGAGACATAGCAAAGGAAACCTCACGGCCTACAAGCTTAAAACACTTACTGTTTGGCCCTTTAATAAAAAGTTGCCGGTCGATCAGTTAGTGTATCTCCTACATTTTACAAAAGGGGAAAACCACGAAGTATTTGACATTTTCCATTACTATTTGAGACAATACCAGGAAAGAAGATCGTCATATTATGAAATCTTATAATGCCTAAATACATGCTGGTTTGCTTTACATTAATATATATGTAAAAAAATTACTTTATACCCCTTTGCATTAACACGGGGCTAAACTAGTGTATCCGCTAAGAAAACAGCATTGTCTCTATGGTCTATGTCAGAGACTGGATGTCAAAGCCTCAAGGAAACTACAGCTGTATAGTATTAATGAATTTAAACATTATTTGTAAGTCAAGCTATTGATCAGAAAAGAGTGGAGGACTTTAAAACAAACTAGTCATATGCAATGAAAAATCATGTCTCCCTCCTTATTGTAAAGATTGCAATAAAGCAGAACGAAATAAGTCAACCACACAACTCTTCTTGTAATGCCTCTCCCTTTTTCAGTCTAGTAATGACAAAACAGACAAGCTGGACATTTGGAAGAGCAAGTGGAAAGTACCTCAGATATATTGTAAGCTGGCAGCTTTCTCACGGAGAGACTGGACCCATACTTTAAGAAAGCCTACAAAACCATTTGACTTCAAGGTACCCTGAAGCCAAGATGTATAGGCACTGTCTTTAACTTAAGGACACCTGAAAAGGACTTTTAATGCCAACTCAACTTGTGGTAAAATCATACTGTAGTGTCCACGAATGTCACCCATTGAGTTGTGCAGTACAAAATTCATATGAACATATATGACAGTACTATTTCTGAAATACTGGCACTAGCACTTTAACTATAGCCAAAAAATTTACAATAGGGACTAATAGAGGTTTACAAAATAGAAGTAATTACATACATAAAAGTATAGTTGGCATTACTGAACAATAATTACGAGCCCTTAAACACGTGTTTCAGGTCATTGAAATTGAGTTGTTATAGAATGACCTCACTATTTTCATCATGGTTACCACAATTCTGCCCAGCACCAATCTCAAAATTTTCTCTTGCATAATACAAAATATATATGTAACTCCAAGTTATGTTTGTACTTTAAACGAAGACAGTTAGCATCATTAATTTTTTATAATCTTGAATTTTTTTCTTTTTAGAATTTTATTGAGGTATAATTTGCATACAATAAAATGTACCTATTTTCAATATACTGCTCAATGAGTTTTGATAAACATATATAACTATGTGATCACCATCGCAGTCAAGTTACAGAAGATTTCTGTCCCCTCAGAAAACCCCCTCTTACTCTTTTGTAATTACTACTCCACAACCCCAGAAAATAATGGGTCTGCTCTCAGTCATCATAGATTAGCTCTGCCTGTTGTAGAAATTCACATAAATGAAACAAAACTGTATGTACTTTTTGTATCCACCTTCTTTCACTTAGCATATTTTTTTGAGATCCATCCATGTTGCTGCATGTATTAGTATATCATTTTCTTTTATTCCTGATGTTATTCCTTTAAATGGACATAACCACAATTTGTTTAAATTTGTTTACCCATTCACCGGTTGATGGACATTTGGTTGCTTCTTATTTGGGGCTATTATGAATAATGCAGCTATAAACATTCATGTAAAGTCTTTTTGAGAACATATGTTTTCATTTCTTTTTGGTAAATAACAAAGAGTACAATTTTAGTTTTAAGTATTCATCTGAAGTTATTGATGCTTATTCTACTTTTTTTTCTCTGCCAGGGAACTCTGTTCCTTATTCTTCACATCCATGTTCCAATTTGTATTAATACTTATTGAGATAAAATAGGATGAAATGTGATGCATATACAACTAGACAGTCAAAATTTATAAAAAGTGAGAAAGTATTTCTAAAATATCTATTCTTTGCTGGTACATATCTACTAAATAGCTTTGCTAAAAACCTCAGAACAAAATACAAACCTAGGAGACTCTGATTTACATGAATTATTCTTTCACATGAACTCTCTTTTATTTGGGAGGGACTGCAGAACAAAAATGAAACTCAGGGGGTTGGGCAAATTCTGAAAAGAAAAGGTCTGCCCCAAGTGTGACAGAGGTGAAACCCTCTGAGTGTTCTGGAATCTTTATGACACATTTTCTTGACCTATATGGTGTGAAACCTTACTTATCATTCTTGGCAGGAAAAAGAGAGAATATAACTAAGAGATTTGTGGGAAGATAACATTTAGATCTCTACTATCAAGATGACATGAACTTAAAGGTCTAGAGGATGCACTAGTTGAGCATAAGTGCGTCTAGAAAACCAAAATGATCCCTAAAACTTGGGACACATTATAAGTCAACAAAAAAATAATGTACTCAGGAATCATCAATAAATGATTTCTTATATGTTAAGAATGTTATCAATTATAAGGCAAATGAGATTTTTACCTTACTTGCAAGCTAACAATCCTGCCACAGTTTCTGGGTTCTGGCAGAAGACACGAGACTCCTGGGTAACACAAAGGGTGATATTACTCACATTATTCACTCAGTAGCCAGAATATCAACATTGTGCTATCTTCCTGAGCTTCAGTTCCCATAGAGAAATATGAAGAAAACCAGGTGACAACTAGCAGTGGGTTGCATTATAGGACAGGGATTCTGAGCTTAAGGAATCCAAGTATTTCATAATGGGCAGTAAGCCTCCCTGATATTTGTGTTTAAAGGAAATGGTACCTTTATGGCACCAGACAATAAACAAACCTGTCTTTTGCATGAGAGATAGAGCCCCATCCACTGGAGTTTTCCACAATTTCTACGCTGCATCTTTCCTACCATTAAAACTTTTTAACACCATAAAATCTGTTGAATTATATGACCCAAGCAGTATGCTGATTGCACTCATTGCAGTCTAGACCTACTCTGGGCCCTACTCAAAGCTAATTACTTTCCATGCCACTGGATATTTGGGCTGAAATAGTATTTCTGGGTGTAGAATGGGCTGCCTCCAGAACCCAAGGAAGCCTACAAGACTATTTTGTGTTGGGGGAGGCAAGATAGAGCAATTTGTCTTTTCCTTTGGAAAAATATTCTAGCATAGCCCTGACAACTAGATGCTTTAAACCTTCATTGAATCTACGTAGGATTTATCTCCCACTGTCTGAAGTGTGTAACTAAGTTTGTCAGCACATAAACTACCTCCCATTTGCCTTGTTCAGTCACCAATGCAATGCAGTAGTTCTCAAAAACAATCCTGTATCCCAGCGTGAGGATGGGGTTTGTAGCAGAGACTGATACAGCCTTTAAAAAGGAAAGGAAGCAAGAGTAGTGGTCCCTATCACATCTCCATTTAATTTGCCAGCCTGGCCTTTGCAAAAAATAAATGGACTCTGGGAAATGACTGTAGATTACCTTGTACTTAACCATGAAGTAGCCATGTTCACAGCTCTGCCTTCCACACTATGACAGAATTTACCCCAGGGACCAGGGACCTAATGTGGGTGTAGTCCAACTGCCAGGTATATCAATTCCATTTATACACTTAAGAACTAGAGAAATGACTATAATGGGCCTGCTGGGAGCTGAACTTGGGCCAGTGCTCTATTTATTACCTGGCTCCCATAGCCCAGCTCTAGAAGGGGAACAGCAATTATTTTTAAATCTTTAGAAATCAACGTTAACCCAGACCTTGTGTTCCATAACTCTTCCCAAATTAGACATGCACCTGAATAAATGGCCATAGGTCCCTCTGGGGAAGGACTAGGGCGTCATACTGGTACATGGTTGCCATGGTGTTGAGGGTCCTTCCTCCCAGAGACAAAGCCATCTCAACAGTCAACGAATTCTGGATCTGAAAACTGGATCAGGTTTGGGAACGAAACAAAGGATCATGAGCTTTTATTGAGGAGACCACCCTTAGCCCCATTCTCCACTGTTCTTGATTTTTTGCTGTTTTGATATTTTAGTTATTATCGATGTTAAGCAACATCCTACACATACACAGATTACAATTTAGGCAAAAACTCAAAGTGATTCCCATGCAGATTTCTGGAGTTTCTTTTCTCAACATAGCTTTCTCCTACCTCTTACTTTATTCTGCAAATTCATGTTGCCTCTGTTTTCCCTATCTCCAGTCTCAGTCTCCTCAACTCAACACGCACAGTGCGCTTTACTTGAGATCTGAAAAGAGGCTTCAGACGGAAGCTCACTTTGTATGCTTCTTTTCTTGCAGCAGCTACAGATTTGCGTTTCCTGTTGTTCATTGTCTGATAACAGATGTCTCATGTATTTTGTCCAGTATTCTAGATGTTTATGATGAGAGGTTAAGTTAAATTCCAGCTATTCTGATGCCTGGAAGTAGAAAGTCCTTTCTTTAAACATTGACTTTTTAACCATAGTAGTCAATTGATTTTGCAATTTAAATACTTTTAAAAGCTAACATTCATTCAATGGGTTCATGACAGGAACATTATACTAAGTATTTTTCAAATTGTTTATGATCATTCTCTACCCTAAGTCACTTGCTCTACCTTCTCTAATTCCTCATTCAATTCAGAGTTATACAAATAGCCTACATTTACAAACTTCATGGGGTTCAAAATATCTGAATAGATTATAATGTCTCTCCTCAAGTTGCTTTTTTCTTTCAACAATGTTCGTTTAATGAAGTTTGATTGAGTCAACTCTATTCCAGACATAATACTTAGTTCTCATTGCCATTAGACTCTGGGATCTTTCCAATACATTCTGATACTCAGATGATTTTCTAACCCTGTCACTCTTAGCCTGCCTCTATTTCCCACATCTCTTTTAACAGTCTAGAGTTCTTTTCCCTTGTTTTAATTGGTTATGTTGGACACAATTCAAGTTTTTACCTCCTAAAGAATTAAGCTGCACCATGAATTGCAGTGCATTTTGCTGATATACTGAAATTCTCATCCATTCTTTCTTCTCAGCTGTCTCTTCTGAGTTTGAGGCCAACTTCCCACCTTTGCTGTCTTTTGGAAAGACAGTAGAGAACAGGTTGCATTTGATGCCTGGCTCTTGGGAGAATGTGGGTATAATACTTAAACTTTCTGGGTGTCTGTTTTTCCATAAAAATGATGATACCAGTATCTACTTCAGAAGATTATTGTGAGGATTGAGTTTACAGACACAAAGCACTTAGAAGAGTATTTGATCTTGCATGCAGAAAACACTCACTAAATATTAACTATTATTATTATTTCTTAGAATCTTGATCACCTGGCTTCAAATTTGTATTAATTTTCACACTGCTATAAGGAAATACCTGAGACTGGGTAATTTATAATGGAAAGAAGTTTAATTGATTCACAGTTCCTCACAGCTGGGGAGGCCTCAGGAAACTTACAATCATGGCAGAAGGTGGAGGGGACGCAGGCACTTTCTTCACATAGTGGCAGGAGAGAGAAGTGCAAGCAGGGGAAATGCTAGACATTTATAAAATCCTCAGATCTCATGAGAACTCACTTACTATCATGAGAACAGCATGGGGGAAACCACCTCCATGATCTAATCACCTCTCACCAGGTTCCTCCCTTAACACCTGAGGATTACAGTTCAAGATGAGATTTGGGTGAAGACACAAAGCTAAAGTACATCACTATTATACGGAATTCTGATCACAGTATGATTCTACATTACTCTTTGCTATGCCTTAGTCATAAGTTTAGATACTCTAAGTTTCAACCAATTTGGAAATAAAGTTTATACTTGGGCCCTTCTTAAACCTTTGGCTGAGACCTTATGGCCCTTTACAAAGTGAGTGTCTATAGTCGGATCTCTTTACCCTGTCCTTGACCCCTCCATTTTCAGCTTGCTCTGTGCTAGTTTTCAGCCTTATGTTTCTAAGGTACTGGTACCATCTCCCTCATGAGACAACCCAACAGGAGCAGTAATGTCCACAAGGCCACCATGAAGCCAGCCTTTGGATTTTGAAGTGGCAGCTAAGGCCCCAGTGTCCCAGCTGTGGTTATATGCATTTTTTAAAAAGATGAGAATAAAGAATAGGAGAATAGGAGGTAACAGGCAAAGCAAGTAAAGACTTGTGTATTTATCCCTAAAAGGGGAAAAAAAAAAAATAAGCAAAGAATTCATCTTGGTCATAGCTGCTCTGAAAAAATGTAGTACAACATGCAATAGAAGTTTCCGTAAACTACACTGTAATTATACAATCTGTACCTTAGGCTTGCTTGAGAATCACATGGATTTAGAACATAACTATAGCTAAAATTTGAAGTCTGTGTACACAAATAAGTAAAACAAATCAGTCTTGTTTTATTAATAAAATGGATGTTTATGCCCAAGTATTAAGCACTGACTTCTGCCTCAGCTGGAGGAATTATAAGTCAGTAATGAATCTTATAAATCAAGTGCATGAACCATTCATCATCTTCTGAGATTCTAAATCAGTCGTGTTCACAAAGCAGTTGCATGACTTGGAAACAACTCCCTGGATGAATAAATCAGTTACTTCCAGATATATGAATAAGTGACATGACCCATAAATCACATGACTACATACTCGTGCTTCATCAGTCAGAAACTTTTACTTATAACTGAAAATTTGAAAATACTTATTGTGAACAATTTACTAAACACCCATCCCAAATTCCCATAGTACTGTAAGATGAAATGCATGAAAAATGCAAACGTTTTCTTGTGCCAAATAGTGTGTGTGGGAGGGGGTTTGCTAAACCGTGAATGGATATGTTTATCCGGGTTTGCTAGTATTTGTGCTTGTAGTAGCATTTCATTCTCCCCATATATAGGAAAAAGAAAAACCTGTTTTTTCTCTTCTCTGCTCTCATAACACTTCTTGTTACCATAATGCATGGATTTTTCCACACCAAGCAATTATCTGATGCTAACTGGGTGTCCTACAATTAAATTCAATTTTGGTGCTTAACTTCAGTTATCAGAGACACCACAGGTTGAGGGGTCAGTTCCACAAAACTACCCCGACTTCGGTGTCAGTCATAAGTAGCAGGTTCCTGGTTATTCACAACTTCTGTCCAACCTAGTTACCTATTGGGGTTTCCACAAAGCCCTTCTCTATTTCATAATTTGCTAGAGCAGTTCACAGAACTCAGAAAAGCACTTTACTTACTATTATCCATTTATTATAAAAGGAACAGTCAGTTGGAAGAGACAACTCAGGAATAGTCAGATGGAAGGATGTACTGGGCAACATATGTGGGAAGGGACTGGGAATTTACAAACTCTCTTGGAACATGCTACCCTCCACGTGTTCAGGAATCAGAAATCTCTCCAACCTCTGTTCTTTTAGGTTATTATGGAGGTGTCATTACATAAGCATGATTGATTAAATCACTGGACACTGGCCATCGGTGATTGACTCAACTTTCAGCCTCTCTCCTGACCCTGAAAGTCCAGGAATGGAGCTAAAATTCCCAAACCACTAATCACAGGATTGGTTCCTCTGGCAACCAGCTCTCAGTCTGAGGTTACTCGGGAGGCCCCAGCCTTTCGTTATCTTATTAGCATACAAAAATTATACAACAATATCACAGTCCCACATGGAAAATATAGGCAAGTACAACTAATCCACAATCATACCTTTCAGACAGTGTCTTTTGAGATATATGAATATAAATGTATCAAATATTAGAAATTATTGCTTTGAGAGAATGTTTTTGAAACTAGGTAATGTAATTGTAATTCGAAGTAAATGTTAACCTAAATAATTATGTTCATAGGATACACTAATGTTCCAATTAGTGCATCTCAATTTTATCAATATAATTATGTTTTGTTTGTGTAGTCTTTTATACATTTATTATTCTCATAGTTTTAATAGATGAAGAAAATGTCTAAGATAATTAAAATCCATAATTACATTGCAATTCAGCACAACTAGAATTTAGGTTTTCGTGTTCTATTTCTGTTTTCTTTGTTTCACCATGTTGCCTTTCATACATTTTACTGCCACTAGAAGAGTATGGATAATTTTTCATCTTTTTATAAATGTGTAAAATTTACCGATTAAGACTTAAAGTTTATTTATTAAGCTTAAAGTTTACTAATTTAGGCTTATGTACACAGGCCTAGAGGTGTCACCAACACTCTGAAGCACTTGCCAACTCCTAGTTTTTAGCGGTGTAATAATCATAAAATATTTATTCATACATCATTTTACATCTGACATGAGGTGAAGCTTGGATTTTGCATTTGGGATGACAAATGGCTCATTTCTGGATAGATTCCCTATAAGTCATTACAAGTTCAATGACTTTTGTCATTGAACAAAAACCACTATCGAGTGATGGAATTTCATACACCTTTAACTGTAATTCACCTGACTGCATAATCACAAATTACTAATAATTTAAAATCTATCCAAATGTGTCCACACGTATTAGCTGAGGATCAGGCCACTCCACAAGGAATGTCAGGCCACTCACTGTGCTTATTCCTGTGGCTTAATGTGGGTGAAAGTTCAAATACTTCTAGTTCTCATGATCAAAGAGGTAGCTTATATAAAATCAATTCAGTTTAGCAAGGAATACTAATTTTCTGACCTCATAAAGAGTACAATATTCAGTGTGTACCATAAGAAATGCTAACTCAAAGTCATTTTTATTTACTGGCTTGGCCATTACTTTGACTTTTACCATTCAATTTTCATTTTAGATTTTTTTCATTAGAACTGTTGTTTTAATCAGCTTACAGATTGTGTTTTGGCAACTCTTTCCTTCTCATATCAGTTATCATTTGAGAAAGAAAAAGTGAAAATTGTACTATAGAATTCACAGTATTAACTTCAAAGTATGGCATTTAGAGTTAGATTATTTTTGAGTGGCTGCTTGGTAGTTTGCTAAAAATAATAATGATTCCTCCCTCGTATCTCTAGAAGGGCTTTATTACACACTCATTAAATTGTGTTTAGGTAGCATAATTATATGGAGTTCAGCATATTTCAGTTTATCAACAGAGTGAGTCACTTGGGAACTGTATAGACAATGTGGGATAGGGCAAGATTGCTGGAAAGACAGAATTTACTTCTATCTCCAGTTTAGGTGGTGGTTTTTTTTTGTTTGTTTTTGTTTTCGTTTTTTATCTTGGGCATGTCACTGATTCCTCTGCTCTCAGTTTCTCTGTGTTTGAATTGATAATTTGATTTCCCCCTTCCTGGTTCTTAAGAATATTGTGAGCAAGCATTAATGAAGTGGATGTGCTCTGAGTGCCTCAGATAAGACTACATAAGTCCAAAAGCTTGTGACTGAATCATGAGAGGGTTTAGGGCTTCAAGATTCCATTTGGTGTACATATTTAAAGGAAAATACCCTATTTTAGCAGTTGGGAATCTACTGCTTTTAAGATCTCTTGCGTAAGTTATAACATTTACTTTAAACCTACCCCATCTATAGCTTTTCATTTCTCTTTTAAATTCCAATTGTTCTTATCTTAGTAGAGAAAGCATACATCTCATCTTTATCTTTGACAAACATATTCAGTAAATGCAATTCCCCAATATGGTGATCACCATTATAGAATTTCTATGCAATTCTTAGATTTGATGAAGTTTCTAGAGAACTTTAGCTCAAGCTAAAATGTATATGATTATTGTGCTATGCACACAAGAAATCCTTGGCAAATATCAGTTAAGTCTGGATTAAGTTGAGGGTTTTTAAAACAATAATTTTATTAGGAAATTATTATTAATGAAGTTATATTTTGGTAAAATGACACTAGTCCACCTAATTGATGGTAGCTAGGCATTCCAGCATCTATGACGGGATTTTATTTCATAAGACTCCATCTCCACCCCTACAACCCAGGAGGCAGACTATAAAATAATCATCATTTGCCACCCCATCCTGTCCATCTGGATGTCAGATGGAAGCAAAGAGATCCAGAGCCCTTTGAAATAATTGAGGTGGCCTGGGTAGCATTTCTTAATGCAACCTATGAAACCAGGTTTTAATATCCACATCTTTGAACTATTACTAAGTGGATAATGGAGACCACATTTTCCTCCACAGTCACTCTATTACCACATCTTCTAATTCATTATTCTTTAAGTACTTCAAGATAGTTATAATAGAATTAAATTTTATGCAATACTCTTCATCATCCAACAAAGTACATTGCAGAATCATCTTTAAGTCTTTGACCTTTTTCCCAATGAAAACACTTCCCCTGCCTGTACTTTCACTCTGAATCATCAGCCTATGTCAACCTATGCTCTCAATCTGAATTTTTATTCTTGGAATGCCTGCCCAAGACAAAGGGAGAAAAGGAAAACAAAGAAAATGGGAAAAAAGAAATGGAACATTAAGCAAAAGCAGCATAGCTCTGAGAAAATCCTTAGAAGAATATAGAGCAATTTGTCAGTTGTTAAAATTAAAAGCTATCTATCAACTATCATCCCAGAATATTAATGCCTTGAGAAAACTTGACATAACTCTTGGATAGATATTCTGGAGTCAGCAGCA
The DNA here is from genome assembly GCF_003255815.1 of Theropithecus gelada. Classification (NCBI taxonomy): domain Eukaryota; kingdom Metazoa; phylum Chordata; class Mammalia; order Primates; family Cercopithecidae; genus Theropithecus; species Theropithecus gelada. Next base: position 26,064,128 of record NC_037669.1, on the reverse strand, counting down.
TAGTCTCAGTCCTCCCTGCTCCAAGTTCATTACAGGATTTCACTTCTTGATTATTTATAGTTGTTTTGGGTCACGTAACTAGTCTGGTAAATGAGGTGTGAGCAAAACTGAAGTATGTCACTTCTCGGCTATAGTGAGACTCTCCAGAGCAGTCTTTTCCCTCTGCTAGAAAAGGCAATATTCATTATGTTGGCTGTCCAATTAACCAGCATACCTGAGAATGCATGATAAGTACCTGGCAATGTGCAATTGTCCAGGAACATGGGTAAGAAATCAACCTTTATTCTTTTAAGGCACTGAGGTTTGAAGTTGTGTTTTACGGCAGCATAACCCACACTATTCTGACCTTATAGATACTCACCTTTGTTAAGAATAATGAAAGGAAAGTTCTCAGCAAGTACTTTTTAATGCTTTGAGAAACTTTCAATTTGCATTTGCTCTAGTTCTTAGAACTTTATTTGACATAAAATAAACAGATGGCTTAGACTCATACAATAATGCTTATTAGATTTGTGGGGATAATATGAATTATTCTCATGTAGTTATTTATTGAATATTTTATGGTATTCAATAGATTTATTCAGTAGCTTCATCTATTTTCAGAACCTAAGTCACTTCTAGCATAAAAAATTTCTACTTACATAATGAAATGGGTTCACTTTTTCCCAGGTGGCTGATTTGTCTCATGTAATATGATGTTACACAAGGGTTCACCATTCTTCCCTGTAAATGCCATATTTGGCACACTACAATGTAAGAAGGCAGGCAAAAACTTCAGTGAGGAGAAATCTTGAGTCTCCACCATTATCCCCACTTTGTTTATGAGCTCAATGGTCATGAACTGGAAGAGTTAAAGAAAGAAACAGACATCCACAGTGTGATCATGTGATCTACCTGACCAAGAATCTACTCAGAAGAGGATTCTATTAGATGACCATTTACACAAAAGGCAAACAATCTCCCATTCTGGGATTATCTCATGAGATTCGTTCATGAGTCTTCTCCCCAAATCTTTTTGTCATCAAGATTATAACTTACTCTCCGAGTTTCTGTCCATGTGGCTTAAGAAATTCCCTGTTTATAATTACGATAGACTTATATTTCTGAAAATTTCTCCAGTTGCAAAGTCTTCCGCTTTGACCTTTCTAATATAGATAAATTTTTATCGTTTCTGATAATACAGGTCAAGTAGAGAATTAATGAAATGTTCATCTATTTCAGTTCTAGAAATGTAATGATCAATTAGTTATTGCCAAAAATAACTGCAGATCAAAGCATTTCTATTACCACTTTGGCTCTGCTGCCTGTTAGAGTAACTATTATAATCTTATCCCTTTTCATTAAGTGCTGCTACTTTGCCTCTGTTACCAAGGGATTCTATAACCCCATTGAAATCAGACAGTCTGTTTCAGCATCACTATTTCTCATCTTTATCCTTGGTCTACAGAGAACAGGCACTACAGGGTTTCTACTAATACATTTATCTATACTAATTTATTTCTCAATTCTGTGGGGAAGGGACTATAAACTAGGACCTCTCAGAAAACAGAACTACAGGGTGATTGAGTCAATTACCTCTCAGAGAAAATTTACTTCAGCCATCCTATTTCCCCAAGTTTCTCCATTATACTAAGGAAATTCTGACATCTCTATTTCTTTTCTTTATTTAATAATTTTTAAAATAATTTCTTCTTTTATTTTAGATGTGGGGTGCACATGTACAGATTTGTTACATGGACATATTGTGTGATGCTGAGGTTTGGGGTACTAATGATCCCACCCAACGACTGATCATAGTACCCAGTAGTTAACTTTTCAATCCGTGACACTTCCTTCCCTCCATTCTCTAGTAGTTTCTGGTGTCTACTGTTGCCATCTTTATGTCCATGAGTGCCCAGTGTTTAGCTCCCACTAGTAAATAAGGACATTTAGTATTTGGTTTTCTCTTACTGCATTAATTTGTTTAGATGATGACCTCCAACTGCATCCATGATGCTGTAAAGGACATGATTTTGTTCTTTTTTCTGGTTGTCTAGTATTCCATGTTATATATGTACCCCATTTTCTGTATCCAATCCACTGTTGACAGGGACCTATGTGTATTCCATATCTTTGCTATTGTGAAAAGTGCTACATTGAACAGACAAGTGCACTGGCATCTCAGTTTCATTCATCATAGGCCAATATGGAGCCCAAGTTTTAATCAATCCACTGAGAAAACATTTAGCAGCACTCGTGTTTTCTCAAACTAGAACTCTAAATGAAGAATTTTGAGTTAAATAAGCTCTAGTTGTATAAGCCCATATTAACAATAACAAGCAAAAAGCCTACCCAAATATGATATCCTTCCCATCATTGTCTATAATCTCAGAGGCCATTTTCATAAATTCTCCAGATTTTTTCTTGCTATATTAGCAAAATGTTGCAATTATTTTTGGTGTGGAACCTGGTTTATTTTGTAAATGACTCCCTAGGTCACACTGAAACCTGACACAATTTATAGGCCTTGAGACAAAAAATGGAAGTAGATATATTGAAATGAGAAGAATTTGAATTCTTTTGCAAGATAATTGTTTCAAGCGAGGCATTTACTGGATGCAAAAAAACTAAACATATGAGTGAGAAAGAGAGGTTGCTTCTGCTGGCATAGGAGGTAGATTGACAGGAGATTCAGGGAATCCATAGTTGTCCAATTGATTAACTTTCCAGATCCTTCTCATTTTCAAGAAGTAAATTAATTTTTACTCAAGAGAAGTAATGTAGTTATGAATGTGATCTGCAGTACAATTCAACTACCCTGGTACAGTAAGTGTGATGAATGTGGGGACTGATTCCAAAAAAAAAAAATAAGACAGTGAGGTGGGAGTAGCATACTATGAGCTTAACATCAGCATTATCTGGGAAACACTTTAACAAGTTTTGGGGTAGAGAAAAGGACCTCAGAGCATGAGAACATCCAAGGGATACAGCACAGGGACCACTGTTCATAGTGAGACAAGGGCAAGAGAACTCCCAGGAGAAAGAGAGAGATCAGGGAGGAAGCTTATGTTTTAGGTAATGTTCAGCAGTCCTACAGTGAATCTCTGAGGAGTCCAACACTTCCAAAGGTTAGAATTGGCATCTTTTATATCTACACGGTTTATCTTATCTCTGCCTAGTAAGTGTTTGGTACATTTTCGTGGAATATGGAAAACCAAGAGGCTCTAAATGGCTAAAACTCTGCATATTGGGGGTATGTTTAAAACAACTGGATATATATAAGTTAGAGTTTAGTGGTGTCAAACTCTTGAGTTAACAGACTTCAGCCTGTTATAAAGAAGTAAACAATATATGGCCAATATACAGAGGCCATCTTGGGCTCCTTTATATAAAACCTAGAAATCAGAAAGCTTCTGAATTTGTACTTCTTCAACTCTGCTCACATAGGAGATAAGATATCATCTTAAGGCAATCATAGAAATCTCTTGGTTCTCTGGTCATATTTTGATGCATTCAAAGCTCTGCAGTACAGTTTGAGGTAGCCATTCCACCCACACAGTCTTTTTTGCTTGAATTACCATTAATGGACTATCACAGCAGTCACTCAATCTAGATAGCTTCACCTTTAATAGGACTTCATTCTAGGATTATCACAAGACATAATTTAAATGTTTTACCACTGGTTGTCATGGAAACAAATCCTATCTTTTAATGATAATTAGACCCTGGCCACATAGCCAACCAAATATTAAGATTTATTTGAATATTAATTGCTGGCAACCACTTGATGAAGCAATTACTGTGTAACTCAAATTTCACCTGCAGGTAGACAACAGAATTCTGCTAAAGTCTGAATGTTTGTGTCCCCTAAAATTTGTATGTTGAAGTCCTATCCCCAAGGTGATGGTATTAGCAGTTAGGGCCTTTCAGAGGTAATTTGGTCATGATGATGGATGGTGCTCTCATTAATGGGGTTAGTGCCCTTATAAAGAGATTTTTAAAACCTCATTTGTCACTTCCACTATGTAAGGATGCAATGAGAAGGCACCTTCTGTGAACCAAAAAGCGGGCTCTCACCACATACTGAATTATCTAGCACCTTGATCTTGGACTTCTCAGCCTCTGTAAATGTAAGAAATAAATTTCTGTTATTTATAAGCTACCCAGTTTCTGTTTTGATTGTTTGTTGTTGTCGTTGTTATAGTACCAGAAATGAACTAACAAAAATTCATTCTAGTTAGTTCAAGCAGATAAGAGCTAACAGAGGAAATTAGATGAATAGGAAATTGTAGGAGAGGGCACAGCAAGAGAGCCACATAGGAGACTTGACTGTCTATCATCCCTCCCACAGGAAACCAATTTAACAACTATCTATACAAAAAAACACCTTCGTAAGAGCCAAAGATCAAGTGAGCAATCACAGTACCTTGTTTTAACTTAATATCACTGAAAGAGGCACTGAGGAGGGTAGGAAAGACAGTCTTGAATTACAGATGGCACCCTTCCTCTATGCGCCGGCAGTGACTCCAAGGTATAGAGAGAGAATCTGTGTCCTTGGGGGGAGAGACAGCACCGCAACTCTGGGACTCTGCATTCAACTAAGTGCTGCCCTGTCACAGCAGAAAACAAAACCCAACTAAAATCAGCTGACACCCACCCATGGAGGAAGCATCTAGACCAGCCCCAACCAGAGGGTACTCCCCATCCCAGTGGTCAGAACTCGAGTTTTGGCAAGCCTTGCCATCACAAGCTGAAGTGCTCTGGGGTCCTCAATAAATTTGAAAAGAAATCTTGCAATTCCTAGGCAAGTCCAAGTACTGTGCTGAATGCAGAGCTGGTGGACATGAAACACCAGCCAGGGCAGCTAAGAAAGTGCTTGCATCACCCCTCCTCCAACCCCAGACAGCACAACTTGCAGCAACAAAAGTGACTTATTCTCTTTGCTTGAGAAGAAGAGAGGGAAGAATAAAAAGGACTTTGTCTTGCATCTTTGATACCATCTCAGCCACAGTAGGATAGAGCGCTGGGCATAGTTGTAGGGCCCTCATTACAGGCCATAGCTCCCAGATGACATATCTAGACATTCCCTGGGCCAAAAGGGAAGCCAATGCCTTGAAGGGAAAAACCCAGTCCTGGCAGGATTCACCACCTGCTGACTAAAGAGCCCTTGAGCTCTGAAGAATCAGAAGTAATACCCAAGTAGTATGCTGTAGGCCTCAGGGGAGGCTCAGATGTACTGGCTTCAGGTACCAGCTTGATCTCAGTGGGGTAAGGCACCAAATGGGTTTCTGGGGTCCCTGATTTCAGGCCTTGGCTCTTGGACAGCATTTCTGGCCATGCCCTGGGCCAGAGGGGAGCCCATTGCCATGAACAGTGAGTCCCAGGCCTGGCAGCATTCACCACCAGCTGACTGAAGAGCCTTAGGCCTTAAAGGAACATCAGCAGTAGCCTGGCAGTAACCCCAATGGATCTGTGGTGGTGGCCATGGAGAGAGGCCCCTCAGCCTGTGGAAAGGGCTGCATCTTGTGGTTTGACAGGCAGCTCAGTCACAGTACAATAGAACAACAGGTAGAATTCTAAAGTTTTTTTTGCTCTAGTCCCTAATTCCTGGATATCATCTCTGGACCTACCTGGGGCCTAAGGCAACTCACCACCTTAAAGGGAAGGAAACAAACCTAGCTGTCCTTACTGAAGAACCCTAGGGCCTTGAGCAAACATAGGTGGTAGTCAAGTAGTGGTTACTCCAGACCATGAGCAACACCCAGTGCTGTGCTGGCTTCAGGTCTGACCCAGTTTCTGTGGAGGTAGACACAGGATGTTAGTGTCACCACACCCCCAGCTACATGCAGCTCAGTACAGAAAGAGAGACTCCATTTGCTTGGGAGAAATTAAGGGCAAAAAGTAAGAATCTCTCTCTGGTAATCCAGAGAAATGTTTTGAATCTCATCCAAGACCACCAAGGTGCTATGTCTACGAGTCTGCAAGAACCACAGCATTACTGGGCTTGGGGTGCTTACCAATGGAGATATAACTTAGATCACAACAACCAAGTCCCTTTGAATAGCTGGAATGCCTTCCTGAGAAAGAGAAGTACAGACAAGCCCAGACTGAAATGACTACCTTAATTCAATTCCCAGAAGCTGACAAATATCTATAAGTATCAAGATCGTCCAACAAATCATCACCTCACCACATAGAATAAATAAGGCACCAGGGACCAATTCTGGAGAAACAGAGATATGTAATCTTTCAGAAAGAGAACTCAAAAATAGCTGTTTTGAGGAAACTCAAAGAAATTCAAGATAACACAGGGAAGGAATTTAGAATTCTGTCAGTTAAATTTAACAAGGAGATCAAAATAATTAAAAAGAATCAAGCAGAAATTCTAGAGTTGAAAAATGCAATTGACATACTGAAGAATGCCTCAGAGTGTCTAATTAGCAAAATTGTTGAAGCAGAAGAATTAGAGCTTAAAGACAGGCTATTTGAAATACACAGTCAAAGGAGACAATAGAAAAAAAGAATAAAAAGAATGAAGCATGTCCACAGCATCTAGATTTAGTCTCAAATGGGCAAATCTATGAGTTATTGGCCTTAAAGAAGAGGTATAGAAAGAGACAAGGGTAGAAAATTTATTCAAAGTGAAAATAACAGAGACCTCCCCAAACCCATGGAAAGATATCAATATTCAAGCACAAGAAGGTTACAGAACACCAAGAAGATTTAACCCAAAGAAGACTACCTCAAGGCATTTAATAATCAAAACCCAAGGGACAAGAATAAAGAAAACATTCAAAATTAGTGAGAGAAAAGAATCAAATAACAAACAATGGAGCTCCAATATATCTGGCAGCAGACTTTTCAGTGGAAACCTCACAGGCCAGAGTGGCATGAGATATTTACAGGGCTAAAGAAAAAATTTTTACCCTAGAATTGTATAGCCAGTGAAAATATACTTCAAACATGATGGAGAAATAAAGATGTTCCCAGATAAACAAAAGCTAAGGAATTTCACCAACATCAGAATTATTCTACAAGAAATGCTAAAGGGATGTTCTTTAATCAGAAAAAAAAAAAAAAAGGATGTTAATGAGCAATAAGAAATCACCTGAAGGTATAAAGAACTCACTGGTAATTAGCATATACCCAGAATAACACAAACTGCTAAAATACTATAACTGTGGTGTTTAAATCACTCTTATACTAAGTAGAAGGACTAAAAGATAAACCAATAAAAAACAGTAACTACAGCAACTTTCCAATACATAGACATTACAGTAAGATATAAATAGAAACAACAAAAAGTGAAGAAGCAGGGGGACAAAGTTAAAGGGTAAAGTTATTATTAATTTCATTTTTGCTTGTTTGTTTATGCAATCAGTGTTAAGTTGTCTTCATTTAAAAATAATGAGTTGTAAGATAGTATTTGCAAGACTCATGATAAACTCAAACCAAAAAACATACAACACATACACAAAAAATAAAAAGTGAGAAATTAAGTCCTACCACCAGAGAAAATCTATTCCTTCTTTTCTTCCTGTTTTTTTTAATGAAGATGAAGACTACAATACAACCAGAAAACAAAAAACAAAATGTCAAAGTTCTTAGTTATCAACAACAAAATTGAATACAAATAGACTAAACTGTTCAGTCTGACATAGAGTAATTGAATGGATTAAAATCAAAGACCCAGTGATCTGTTGCCTACAAGAAACACACTTCACCTATAAAGACACACAGACTGAAAATAAAGAGATGGAAAAAGACATTCCTGGTCAACAGAAACCAAAGAGCAGGAGTAGCTATACTTATATCAGATGAAATAGATTTCAAGACAAAAATGATAAGAAGAGACAAAAAACGTCATTATATAATGATCAATTGGTCAACTCATCAGGATAACAATTATATTATATAACAAATATATTAGATGTATATGCACCTAATACTGGAGCACCAGTTATATAAAGCAAATATTATTAGAGCTACACAGAGAGATAAAACCCAATGCAATAAGAGCTGGAAACATCAACATCCCACTTTCAGCATTGGACAAATCATCCAAACAGAAAATAAACAAAGAAACATTGGACTTAATCTGTACAATACATGAAAAGTATCTAATAGATATTTATAGAACGTTTCATCCAATGACTACATAATACACATTTTTCTCAGCATATGGATCACTATCAAGGACAAACCATATATTAAGTCATATAACAAGTCTTAAACAGTCAAAAAAAAAAACTGAAATAATATTAAGCATCTTCTCTGAACACAATGGAATAAAACTAGAAATCAATAATAAGAAGAATTTGGAAACTGTACAGACATATGGAAATTAAGCAATATGCTCCTGAATGACCAGTGGCTCAATGAAGACATTAAGAATGAAATTGAAAAATATCTTGAAACAAATGATAGTGGAAACACAACATACCAGAACCTATGGGATACAATGAAGGCAGTACTAACAGGGAAGTTTATAGCTATATGTGCTTACATCAAAAAAGAAAACTAATTCAAAAAAATAGCCTAACAATGCATCTTAAGAACTAGAATAGCAAGAAAAAACAAACCAAAAATTAGTAGAAGAGAAGAAATAATAAAGATCAGAGCAGAAATAAATGGCAGTGAAATGGAGAAAACAAAATTAAAGATCAACAAAAAAGCTAGTTTTTTGAAAAGATAAATAAAATTGACTAACTTTTAGCCAGACTAAGAAAAAAAGAGAGAAGACCCAAATAAATAAAATCAGAGATGAGAAAGGTGACATTACAACTGATACCACAGAAATCTAATGGATAATTAGTGGCTACTATGAGCAACTACAGGCCAATAAATTGGCCGATAGTTAGAGCCGGTAGAGATTGATTGCATTGAATCTGTAGATTGCTTTGTGTAATATGTACAGTCTCTTCAATAAATGGTGCTGGGAAAACTGGATATCTGTATGCAATAGAATGCAACTTGACCCTTATCTCTAACCATATACAAAAAGGAAATCTAAATGAATTGAAAACTTAAATCTAGGACCTCAAATTAGGAAACTACTGACAGAAAACATGGAGGAAACTCTCCAGGATATTGGACTGGCAAATATTTCTTGAGTAATACCACACAAGCACAGGAAACCAAAGCAAAAATGAACAAACAGAGTCACATCAAGTTAAAAAGCTTCCGTACAGCAAAAGAGACAATCAACAACATGAAGAGCCAACAACATGAAGAGCCAATCCACAAGTATTTGCAAACTACCCATCTGACAAGGAATTAATCACCAGAATATATAAGGAGTTCAAACAACTCTCTAGGAAAAAAATCTAATAAGCCAATTTAAAAAATGGGCAAAAGATCTGAATAAACATTTCTCAAAAGAAGACATATATATGGAAAACAGGTATATGAAAAGGGGCTCAACATAATTGATCATCAGAGAAAGGCAAATCAAAACTACAATGAGATATTATCTCACCCCGTTAAAATGGCTTTTATCCAAAAGTCTGGCAAGAACAAATGTTGGAGAGGTTGTGGAGCAAAATGAACCCTTGTACACTATTGCTGGGAATGTAAGTTAGTACAATCACTATGAAAAAGGGTTTGAGCATTCCTCAAAAAACAAAAATAGAGCTACCATACAATGCAGCAATCCCATTACTAGGTATATCACAAAAAGTAAAGAAATACATATATCGAAGATAATCTACACTCCCATGTTTATTGCAACACTAAGTCACAATAGTGACTTGGAAGCAACCTAAGTGTCAATCAACAGATGAATGGATAAAGAAAACGTGGCATATATACACAGTGGACTACTATTCAACCATAAAAAAAGAATGTGATCCAGTCATTTACAACAACATGGATAGAACTGGAGGTCATCAGGTTAAGTGAAAAAAGCCAGGCACAGAAAGAGAAACATCACATGTTCTCATTGATGTGTGGGAACTGAAAATTAAAACAATTGGATTCATGGAGATAGAGAGTAGAAGGTGGTTACCAGAGACTGGCAAGGATAATGAGGCTTGGTGGGAGGTGGGAGGGAGTAGGATTGGTTAATGTGTACAAAAACTTGTTAGAAAGAATAAATAAGAGCCAGTATTTGATAGTACAACAGGGTGACTATAGTCAATAATAATTTACTTGTACATTTAAAAGTAACAAAAATATTATAATTGGATTGTCTGCAACACAAAGGATAAACACTTGAGGTGACGGATACCCCATTTTTCCTCATGTGATTACTACACATTTCATGCCTGTATCAGACAATCTCATGTACCCATAAAAAATTAAAAAAGAAAAAAAAAAAAAAAGAAACCATAAAGGGGCAAGCTCTACACTAAGTTCTGAGAAACAGTTCTCACTTTCCAGAATCCCTCTGCCTTGACCATAAGAGCACTAATATGGAAGGCTGAAGATTCAAATGCTATTGCTGCTCCTGAGTATAAAACCACTTTATGGGCTGGGCGTGGTGACTCACGTCTGTTGTCCTGGCACTTTGGGAGGCTGAGGCAGGTATATCATCTGAGGTCGGGAGTTCAAGACCAGCCTGACTAACACGGAGAAACCCCGTCTCTACTAAAAATACAAAATTATCCGGGCAAGGTGGTGTAAGCCTGTAATCCCAGCTACTTGGGAGCCTGAGGCAGGAGAATCGCTTGACCCCGCAGGCAGAGTCTGCAGTGAGCCGAGATTGCGCCGTTGCACTCCGGCCTTGGCAACAGGAGCGAAACTCCTTCTAAAAAGAAAACAAAAACAAAAACAAAAACTTCACTTGTGTCATGATCTAAGACAGAAAATATAAGAATGCTTTACTTACCACTCTCTCAACATGACTCAGGTCACAATGTTTTTGGAGATTGTATCTGATTCATTCATTCATTCATTCATTCATTCGTTCATTTGTTCCATCTTACAATACCTACCATGTACTTTATTACTATTCGAGGTGTTGGAGATAGAGCAGTGAACAAAACAAATTCCTTCTTTGTAGAGGCAGGCAATAAACAAATTTTACTATATAAAATTCTTTATGTAGTAGGCCATGTGGTAATAAATGATTTTAAGAAAATTAGGATTGGGGGAAAGCAGTGTTAGAAAAGGAGGAATTATTATTCTATATACCTCTATCAAAGAAAACCTCAATGATGTATGGTAATTATGGTAACATTTGAGAAGAAACCTGAAAGAAGCAAAGAAGCAAGCCATAAAGATACCCGGGCAGATAATATTTTAGGAAGGAAAATGAACACCTTTAAAGGCTCTAAGGCAGGTATGCGCTTGGTATGTTCAAGAAACAGCAAATAAGTCCAGTGGAGGAGGGGCAAAGTCAGCTAAAGAGTGAGTGGAAGACCATGAGGTTAAAGTGGTCCTGAGTAGTCTGGATTGGGTGGTGCTTTTTAAAGCGTTCTAAGAACTTCAGCTGCCTTTCTGTATGAAATACAAAAACATTAAGAGGCTCCAAGGGAAAGAGTGACATGATTTGACTGACATTTTGAATGATTTCATCCTAACTCCTCTTTGGAGAATAAACTAGTCGAGTCAGCAAAGAAATAGAGAAATGAGTAAAGAGGCTACAGTAATCCAGTCAAGAAGTTATGATTCATTGGACCAGGATAGTGACAACAAAAGTAGTAGTTGCAGTTTCTGAATGTATTTTGAAGGTGGAGCCTATAGGATTTGTTGTCAGATGTAAGAGAAAGTGATAACTCATGAATGACATCAACACTTTTAGCCTGACAAACTAAGAAGATAAAATTGTCACTAACTGAGATGATGAAGATGGAAAGTAGAACATGTTTAGAGTAAGGGAAATATTGAGAGTTCCATTTTTAACATGTTAAATTTAAGAAACATAACAGACATCCAGTAGAAATGTTAAGTTGGTGGTTGGATGTATATTTGGAGTTCATGGGAGATGGCAAGTCTGGAGATATAAATTTGCAATTTGTCAACATTCACAAAAGTTTTAAAGCCATGAGCTAGATAATATCACCCAGGAGTGAGTGAAGACAGAGAGGGGAGGAGACCCAAGAACTGAGCCCCTAGGTACTCCAAGGTTTAGCATTATGGGAATGGAGGAGAATCTAGCAAATGAGACTAAGAAAAACACCAAGAGTAATATTCTAAATGGTAAGTAAAGAACAAGTTTCAAGAGAAAGTGGTGTACTGTTGACAAGTCAAAACAAGAACAGTAAATTGACCATTAGATACAGCTGTGTTGAAATTATTGGTGATTTTGACAACTTAGGAGAATTATGAGGATGGAAGGTTGATTAGAGTAGATAAAAGAGAAAATGGGCTGGGCACGGTGGCTCACGCCTGTAATCCCAGCACTTTGGGAGGCCGATGCGGGCGGATCCCAAGGTCAGGAGATCGAGATCATCCTGACTAACACGGTGAAACCCCGACTCTACTAAAAATGGAAAAGTTAACCGGGCGTGGTGACGGGTGCCTGTAGTCCCAGCTACTCGGGAGGCTGAGTCAGGAGAATGGCGTGAACCCGGGAGGCGGAGCTTGCAGTGAGCCGAGATCGCGCCACTGCACTCCAGCCTGGGTCACAGAACCGGACTCCATCTCAAAAAAAAAATAAATAAATAAATAAAAGAGAAAATGAAAGTAAATAGTAGACAATAAATATAGTCACCACTTTCTAGGGGCTATAGCTGAAAAAGATGTGGGTCCAATGAGTTTTTAAAATAAGAGATATAGAATGTGTATATTCTGATTTAATTATTAGTATAGAGTGAAAGTTTGGTGATGCCAGACAGAAAGAAAAACAAAAGTAAAAGGATATATTTGAGAATTCAAAAGGTCACAGAAAACAAGTGAAATTAATCTAATCTAGCAGGAGACAAGTGTATGGTGATAGTTTGAAAAACCTTTTTTGATTGCTTATATCTTCTCAGTGAACTAAGGGTGAGGATGGGGAGGGAATGGAGGAATGTCGTTTTTGAGGTTTGAGAAAAGAAAACATGTTATATTCCGTCTAGGTTATAGTGAATACAATGGTGAAAGGCAGCACAGAGTGCAGTTGAGGTCATGAATTTAAGTAAGAGTAATCAGCATGGTTGTTTGATTTTCTACAATCATTTTTACTACTCAAGTGCTGACAAACTTTAAAGAGTGTCGGATTTAATTGGCATTACCAGTTTTCCAAGTGAGTATGAAAGAGGAATACAGAAGCGAGACAGTGGAAGTCATAAGCAAAAGTGTGCTGAGAAAGATGAACTGTGCAGTAATCACAGGAAACCGATAGTATCATTGGATTTTGTCTTAGTCGTAGAAGATTCCTGCAGTGGGATAATAGAAGCAGTGTGCTAAAAAGATAAGAAGTTGGAAGTTCTCTGGAACTGTGAATCCAAACATATTGAAAAGATTATCTACATGGATATTGAAATCATGTGAGTTACAAAATATGATGTGTTAGAAGGAATGACAAGAAAGCCAGGAGCTGAAACCATCAAGTGATGTCAGGATTGACTCCAGGGTCTGAGAGTGGCTACAGGAAGAGATGATGGATCATATATTTTGGATAATGCAATTATAAAACTGAAATTGAAAAGCTTCAAATGAGTCTGCAAAAAAAAAAAAAAAAAATTTAAGATTTCTAGCCTTTGTACACCAGAAAGTGTTAGAACAAATGTTAATAGGCGAGTCCAAGTGTCCACCACAAATCCTATTAAATTATATGCAGAATTCTGTGTATACATATATTTAGGGTTTTTTGGAGGATGTAGGTTTACAGTTTTATTTATATTTTGCATTATTCCATGATTTGGGAAGTTTTTATAAACATTTATAAATGTTAAATTTAATTAAACATTTATTGGGTGCATATTTGCCACTGTGTTTGGAATTGAGAACCAAAGTTGTATAAAACAAAATCTTCATCAAAAGACTTCTTAGACTCTGGTTCTCGTGGAGTAGGCATGACAATAATTGTGAGTGGAAAAGTCAAGTTACAAGGTTAATTTGGGTAAGTGCTAGTTGGAGCAGAAGGAACATGCTATAGAATTATAATTGAAGAAGTCGTTCATTATAGCAAGATTACTCAAGAAGCCTTTATGGGAACAGTAACCTTGAATTGGACCTTAAACAAAAGGCTTCTATAAATAAAGAGAAGAAGAACAATTCAAGCTCAACAAATGGTATCTAAAAGTCATAGAAGCCTAGGATTTCCTTCTATCCTCCAGGATAACAATAAAAATAATATGACTGAATTTTAGAGCTCCTTTAAAAGATGCAGTAGAAGATGAGTTTCTTATTTTGCCATTTCAGGAAAGCTTTGGAATACTACATAAGGGCATAGAGACTTCTGTAGACAACAGGAAACCAGTGAATATTACTTGAGACCACAAGTGACATGTGATATGATCCAACCTGTGATTTAAGGGGGAAAATTCCAACAGCAGTGCATAAGATGAATTAGAAAATCAGGAGATTAGAGGTAGGGAGATTGTCATATGACTCATGCTATAATATGGATTTAAAATTGTGAGGTTTAAATTAATATGATAGTGAGCTTTTGACAAAAGGATACACACATTCTAAAAACCATAAGGTAGAACCTATAGTACCTGGCTACTGATAAACTAACTTGGGTGGAGGGAGGGTAAAATGTTGAAGAAAAGAGAAGAAAAATAATGACTAGCATTTCTAGTTTTTTGAGAATTGGTCACTGGTAATGTCATTACCAATGAAGAGACTCAGTATGAAAGATCACTTCAGTAGATGCTAAGAGTTAAAGTGTTCAATCTTAGCACATTTTAATCTTTAAAAATGTTTAATCTTAGTATATGTCTCATGTTAGCAGGAAATTTAGATTTGGAGTTCAGGAGTGAGGAATAGAAATACAAATTACATGGTTCTATACAAATTTTAGGAATGTTTTTTCCTATTTTTGTGAAGAATATTATTGGTCTTTAAATATGAATTGCATTGAATCTGTAGATAGCTTTGGGTAGTATGACATTTTAACAATATTCATTCTTCCAATCTATGAACACAAGATATCTTTCCATTTATTTGTAGCCTCTTTAATTTTTTTCATCATTAATTTTTGGTTTGCAGTGTAGAGATCTTTCACTCCCTTGGTTAAATTTATTCCTTGATATCTTATTTGCTTGTTAGCTATTGTAAATGGAATTGTTTTCTTGATTTTTTTTGGATAGTTTGCTATTAGTGTATAGAAATGCTACCAAATTTTGTATGTTGATTTTGTATCCTGCAACTATATGGAATTTCCTTATTAGTTCTAACAGTATTTGGTGGAGTCTTCAGAGTTTTCTATATATAAGATCATGTTGCCTGCAAACAGGAACAATTTGAATTTGTATGGAACCACAAAAGAATTCCAAAGAGCCAAAGCAATATCGAGAAAAAAAATAGCTGGAGTCATTACACTCCTTGACTTTAAAATATGCTACAAAGCTATAGTGTCTAAAACAGCATGGCATTGGCATAATAACAGACACATAAACTAATGGAACAGAGTGGAGGACCCCAAAATGAATCCATTCTTCTATAGACAACTGATTTTCAACAAAGATGACAAAAACTCACATTGGGGAAAGTACAGTCTCTTTAATAAATCGTGCTAGAAAACTGAATGTCAACATGAAGAAGAATGAAACTGGACTCCTATCTCTTACCATATACAAAATTCAACTCAAAATGGATTTAAGACTCAAGTGTAAGACCCAAAATATGAAACTTCTAAAATAAAACATAAGAAAAATGTTTCATGATATTAGTCTAGGCAAGGTTTTTTTTTTAATGAGACCTCAAAAGCAAACACAAAAAAGCAAAAATAGACGAATAGGATTACATCAAACTAAAATCTATACACAGCAAAGGAAACAATCAACAGAGTACAGAGGCAACCTACAGAATGGGAGAAAATATTTACAAACTATACATCTGACAAAGGGTTAACATCCAGAATATATAAGAAACTCAAACAACTCAATAGAAAATAAATAATTTTATTAAAAGATGAGCAAAAGATCTCACTAGATATCTACCAAAAGAAATACAAATTACCAACAGATATATTTTTAAATGTTCAACATCACTAATCATCAGGAAAATTCAAATCAAAAACCACAATGAGATATCATCTCATGCCAGTTAAAATGGTTATTATCAAAAAGATAAAAGTTAACAAATATTGCCAAAGATGTGAAGCAAAGAAAATTCCTACACACTGTTTCTGGGATTGTAAATTAATACAACCTTTATGGAAAACAGTATGGAGGTATATCAAAAAATTAAAGCTAGAACTACCATATGATCCATCAACCTCACCACTTGATATATATCTAAAGGAAGTAAAATCAGTATGCCAAGGAGATATCTGCACTTTCATATTTATTTTACCACTACTCACAATAGCCAAGATAGGGAAGCATCCTAAATGTTCAAAATGGATGAATGGATCAAGAAAAAATGGTATATTTACACAATGGAATACAGTTCAGCCATAAAAAAAAAAAAGAAAAAAAAAATTGAAACCTTGCCATTTGATGAACCTCAAGGACATTATGTGACATGAAATCAACCAGACACAGACAGACAAATACTCCATGTTCTTACTCATATGTAGGATCTAAAAAAGTTGATTTCATGGAAGCAGTGAATTGAACAGAGGGCACAAGAGACTGAGAAGGGGAGGAGGAAAGGAGTAAGGGGAACAGGTTGGTGAATGGGCACAAAATCACAATTAGAAAGGAAGAATAAATTCTGGTGTCCTGTTGCATCGTAGGGAGACTGTAGTCAACAGTGAAGTATTGTGTATCTCAAAATAGCTGGAAGAGATGATTTTGAATGTCCTCACCACAAAGAAATGATAAATGTTTGAGGTGATGGATATGCTAACTACTCTGATTTCATCATTACACAATGTATGCATGTATTGGAACATCACATTGTACCCCATAAATATGTCTAATTATTACATGTCAGTTAAAAATAATTCTTTGAAAGTGAAAAAAAGAAATGCAGATTTTGAAGTCTTTCATTTTGAAGTGACAGTAAAGCTATTTATTTCATTGGATAATTTATTTCTGGAAGAAAATGTAAAATACAGAGAATTAATAGCGTACCTCAGAACTTAATAGCAATAACAGTATTAATAAAAATACTTTCCACCCAGGCTGAAGTTGAGCCAGCACTACACAAACAGACAATTTCCTTTGTTTGCAGGCCAGTGGTTGTTTTCACTGGTTGGTACACCTGCCCCGATTTATAGTGCCTGTTACACACAGTTGGTTAGATATTTGTCTTCAGCTACCGTGGACTGAAAATCATTGTATTTAAGGAAGATCCAGTGGAAATGCCTGAGGATGAACAATCAGTTAAATGATAGGAGGAGAGCGTTTTAAGAAGGCATCAAACATATATCCTGATTAGGGGATTACTGGTAACAATAAAAGCAGTTTCAGTAGACAGGTGAAGGCATCATCAGATTGCCTCAACATGTGCATGAGTGTGTTTGTGGTGGAATGGAGGCAGCAAGTTAGAATAGTGTTTTCACAAGTCAATTGAGGAAAACAAAAAAAGGCAGGCTCAGTATTTTCTTGGTTATATGTTTTTTGTTTTTTTAAAAAAACTATATTCAAATGATTTTTTTACAACAACAGCAACAAGAAATGGAGCTAGAAGAGTGTGGAATGATAACTGAACATACCCAGCCTGTAAACACACTTCTAGCAAGGCTTGATGCAGGGTCTTCATGATGTAATCAGGTTCCAGTTTCTCCTTTCCTATTGTTGGGTTATATCCTAATTGGGTTTCATGCAAGAGAGGAACCACTTTCTCAAAATTCCTAGCAATTTTTTTAACCTCAGGTCCTTGAGCTTGAGTCAAGCATACCTTTCATTTCATGACACATCAACATTGGCCCTTTCAAGGCTCCTTGCTTTAAGTATTATGTGTGTATTTATCTATATATTTTCTATCATACATACCAATACCATTTGCATACCTGTTTATTGTATTTTTGCAAAATATGTACTATTTGTATAACTGTGTTTTAATTTACATAGTTTATTATATATCCTACTGTTTTGCTAGGCGCTCTGTTTTTAAGTTCCAATTATGTTACTATTGAACATCAAATCTCTGTATTCTATTTGCTGTGTAGCAACCCACAGTATGCATCCATCATGTTATTCCTATCTTTCTCAATGACAATCAGGCTGCCTCCAACTCCACTTGCCACAAACAACTTATTTTTTATAAATATCACGGGCACTACACTGCAGCAGGCACTGTTTCGTGTGCATGGGACACATCAGTAAATAAAACAGACATTACTGCAGTACACATCATGACACTTGGCCCCTTGTGGATCTGTAAGAAAATTTCCCTAGTATATATACTTAGGAGCATGAACTAGCTAAATTCTTAATGTTTCGGATTTAATTTGGTCATATGCCTTGTCCATGTACCATTTACTGTGTTAAGGAGGCATGATGGGCTAATTAGCTTGGCTAAAAATGCTGACTCCAGAAGTAGTGGGTGGGGATGTTGTGGATTATAGCTCACTTAAAGAAAATGAGGATGGGAGCATCTCATAGAAGGAAGCAGGGGAAAGTAGATGGTGAATGAATGCTGAGTAGCAAATACAATTGATGTCTTCTTTGGAGGGCAAGGCAATTTGGTAGGGAAGCCCCCACCATCTCTATGCCCAAAAGATTTGAATACCTTATAATGAGAAAAATTATTTTGATATATATAAACCAAAACAAAACAAGAGTTTCTGACTCAGTACTCCTGGAGAGCACCAAGGTTTGCATTTCTATCAAACTCTCAGGTTATATTGATGCTGCTGGTGTGGAAGCCACATTTCAAGGACAACGTTTCTAGTCTAAAGTTTAGAAGATACTAAATATCATAATCTACCATTGCTGTGAGGATCAAAGGAAATAATATGTATTAAAGTGCTTGGTAATCCTAAACATCCAACTTTAGAAATGTTGGTTATTACTATTTCCTTTGTTATGTGACTCTTAGATAAATGATTACATTAATCTTTGATGAGATTTTAAGAAAAAAATTGTAATGAAAG
The DNA here is from genome assembly GCF_003255815.1 of Theropithecus gelada. Lineage (NCBI taxonomy): Eukaryota > Metazoa > Chordata > Mammalia > Primates > Cercopithecidae > Theropithecus > Theropithecus gelada. The sequence continues at coordinate 26,045,068 of NC_037669.1, read as the reverse complement.
AATGAACGATAAGCCTGGTGAATCAAAATTTAAACTGCAGTTCTTTTACAAATTTCCCAGTGAAGTTTTTGGTGGACTTGTGTTGATTTTTGCTAGAATACCCAGAAAGACTGTGCAATCATTTATTTAATTTACTCACGGGGTGAGGTCAGAATGCTCACTCTTTGAAATATAACCTAACAAAATCAATATAAAATGAACAGGCCCAGCCATCTATAAGATAGTATGTGAAAGGGATATTAATGAGACTAACAAGCCTTTTGCAAAATGATGAAGTCATCTCTTGAGTGTAATAAAAACATGGAGTGTCTCAATCAAATTGTGGTGACCAAAATATATTCTCAAGGCTATAATTTAACCATGGGAGAAGGAATCTATGTTGTTATCTGCTTAATATAATGATGAGTTAAAAATAGGGAGGTGGTCTGTATGAAGAACACAAAAACAAACAATTGGGCAATAATAATGTATTGATGTATATCTAGCAATGTCGAGATATGTGTCTTATCTAGTGGACATAAAACATTACAGTGGAATAGTTTAATAAACAACAAAGAGAATTCATTAAGGTTAACCTTAGTTCACAGCAAATAGCTGGTAAGATGACGAATAAGTGATTCTGTTCAATTCAGCTATATTCTGATGTAGTGTGACGGATTCCCAACCAGGCTACCTAAGGGTGTATGTCCATTGCCTAAACCCTGAGGACTGAGTGATGAGGCAGGGCCATGGTGCCCAGCTGAGGAGCAGGTGTCCCTGAGAACCCATACATCCCAGAGAGTATCTGAGAACCTACCAAAGAGAATAGCTTCATCGCTCAAACACAGTAGGCAAAGAGCCAGAAAATGAGCTTAAAAGCAGTTTGGACACAGGAGGTAGTGCTGAACTCTAGAGCTGTCCTGCTACCATCCAGCAGTGCCATGTATGCAAGACCTACTCAACTCATCTACTCATCAAAATGGATTTGTCCAAGTTATTCTTTGGTTTATCGGTTCCTTTGCAGTTTCAGGGGCTGTGACAGTCTTAATGCTTTCTCACAGCATCTGGTTATTTCTTTGGCCTTCTGGATGCCCTGAGATAGAAAAGGTAGTACCCTGAATCCTAAGTACTGAGGCTCTCTATCTCATATTGCACAAATCTAAATATGATTTTCCCCTCTCCTTTTCTTCCATTCAGCTAGAAGCTGGATCTCTATTACACCGACTCAGAGGAGGTATGTGGTAACTTCTAACCTTTTAAAAAATACTTTAAAGGTTGTGAAGGAAGAAAAGAAAAAAGGAATTCTTTAAAATAAAAAATACATATCAGAGAAACAAGAGATAGAGGGGGGCTTAGGCTATTTCATTGCTCCTAGAAACAAATTATCCTGGGCTATGGTCTCTGAAGTACACATCCTCTCACATATTGACAATCTGGTTAATGAAAGTGCATTTCCAAGAACTTACTCAATTTGGAGTTGCTAACAAGTTTGTGTTTTTGGGACTGCAAAACTAAGAGTCCACACTTCCTGCCCTGATGAGATTACACCAGATTTATTACCACCATAGGTATCCCTGACTTAACTCCCTGACTTTTTCCTTTAATGTTTATTAGTGCAAGAGTTTAGTGCATTTTTTTAGTGTTTACTATGTTTGAGCTATATTCACTATATTTACTACACCTTCCAAATTGGTGAGCAAAATATATGTGGGTTTTCAAAAGCATAAATATTATAAATGTGATTATGAGTCTCTGGCTACAAATAAAGTTCTTCTACCATAAGTGAATATGTTAATGATACTAATTCAAAACATCTATCATAATGCATTTTATATGATGTAGTAATATGCAAAAAAGAATAACAAACCACATCCAATTTCTTAAACATTAATTATGAGGCATTACTAGGCAAATCATCATGATAAATGTCTGCATTGGGGGCCATCTAGTTAAGCACCTAATTCTTGAGAAATATGTTAGTGTCAAACATAGCTCCATAATTAATTATAAGACATCTACAATGTCAGAGAAGTTAGACTTATTTGTTTTGACTCCAGAAAGCAGAGTAAGGGCCAGCAAATACAATTATAAGGAGTATATTTTTTATTATTGTTATCATTAGAAAGACATTTCTAAGAAAAAGAACTGTTAAAAATTGAATGGACTTATGCAAAACTGAAAATCAAGCAATGATTGTGTGATTACTTCTTGGTGATATTAAGGGTGTTTGGACATCACATAAGAAGTAAAGTAAGTGACCACCAAGATCCCATGCCATACAGAATCTATGTTTATAAAAATAGGGTCTGAAGGGTTTCTAGTAGTTTGACTCCATTTAATGCTAAAATTCAAAAATCTAAATAAGCCTATAAAAAAGTGCTCTGAATATAAGTTTATTCTCATATTAATTCTTTTCTTTCTTGTATTATCCCACAAGACTATGAGAAATCCCAAGGCATCACAAATGCTTTGCTCATCTCTGTATTCACAGCACAGTGCCTGGCATATTGTTGGCACTCAATTATTGCTATTAAATGAAGGTTGGACAATATGTGGAGATATTAACATACATTTTTTCTTAGATATATTTCCCTTCCTGCCCTTCAACTAGAATGAGTCTTCATTACATTGACTCTGAAGAGGTCTGGGGTACATCTCATGAGACCCTTAGAAAAATACTACAAGGATTTTGAAGGAAGTAATGAGGACAGGGGGGATTTGGGGAAATTCAAAAATATGTCTTGGAGAAGCAAGAGGTAGATGGGGGCTGAACCTATCCTATCATCCTAGAAACAAATTATCCTGGGCTATGGTTCTCGGGAAGTCAGAAACAGGGCCTGTCCCCTAGTAGTATAACTAGTGGGCAGAGTCAGGAAGCAAGCAGTGACATCCTGGGACGAGGTAAACAGGCCCATGGGCTTATTCTGTCTCTCTCCCTTGATTCTCTGAGCTCTAGCCACCTTGGCCTTCTTTATGTTTCTCAGCAGGACTATGATCCTCCCTACCTAAGGGATGTCACACAGGTTGTTCACTTGGACTGAGATCCTCACATTTTTTTGCTCCTCTCTCCCCTGAAAGTAGGAGTAGTCAAGAGTCTCTTGACCTGAAAGAGCAGGCAGACAGGAACAATATCTCATGCAGACCAGAACAACTGACACTGAGTAACCCTCAGGGTGGACCAGAGACCAAGAGCCAGAGGCAACGCATAAGGTCTCAGAAAACATGGTCCAAACCTGGAGAAGAGAAAGAGGCCTAGGAGGAACTCAGGTTAACATTTCCCAACGGCCCACTAAATAACAAAGTCAGAAATTAAATGGTAATAGAAAATAAAGGGATTCCTCTTTTATGCCCAAGTTATAGTCTGAGATTTATGCCAACCACTAGTGGATGAAAAGATACTATCAAATTAGATGAGAAGACATTGAAAATTGCAAGGCTTATATTCATTCAGTGTCTAATGTTCCTACTAGGCATTTGTGCTAATTTTTTTTAACTCACTGACTAAAGCTCCACAATGTCAGTCTTTGCTTATGAATTCTGTTTTAGTTAGTGACAGTACAATCAAAACCATATGGTGAGAAAGTTTATAATAATTTGGTTGATATTGTGTGGCCTCCCTCCCTCTCCACCTTCCCATAATAAAACGTAAAGTTTTTTTAAAAAATGAAAAGACACCCAGTCAAGTTTAGCAGGCAGTGGACTACTGTTTAATCTTTCTTGAAGAATGAATGCCAAGTTTCTGTCTTGAATATGTAGTGTAACAATGGTGTCTCAATCCTCCTGTGAATACTTGTTTAAATGTTCTTTAAGCTGAAATTTTCTCAGTATTTGACCTAAATACTCCCTACTGCAGCACATGACCATTATATCCTATTCCTTTCCCCTTGTCAGGAAGAAATAATGGTTCCCTGGCTTCTGTTTAATATCTCCTTATGTCATTATATACCATGGTTTTATCTTCCCTCTCTCATTGTGAGTAGGTCGACAGTGCTCACATCCCTTAACCTTGACTTCTCGCTCTCAACCTTTTCTGCTGTGTAACGTGTGAACTCTCCTACTGTCTTTCATTTTCACCTCGAGAGTACATCTATCTCAGCAAGCTGAGCCTGCTGGGATCTTGCTGGAGATTAAAACTGAAGGAGACCTATTAATCCCAAGGTGGCACTTCTGAATTTTAAAATCAATTTGAAATGATCAGCTTTATCAAGTGCTTTCATGAGGTTTCCAGAGCTGTATGAATTAAAAGCATCTTGCTTCACAGCATGACAGAAAGTCCCTGTTGAACTTGAAGATTGCTGAGGACTGTGAAATACTTGGCTGCTTTGATCACGTCACTCTTTGCACAAAGGTTTTTTATCCTTACCTGAAAAATCAAGTCAAAAGCCTACAGCTTGGGACTGAAGGTCCTGTATCTTAGTCTGTTCCTGCTGCTACAACAAAATACCTTAGAATGAGTAATTTATAAACAACAGAAATTTATTTCTCACAATTCTAGGGGCTGGGAAGTCCAAGATCAAGGCACCAGCAGATTCATTGTCTGATGAGGGTCAATTCCTCATAGATGGTGTCTTCTATGTGTCCTCACATGGTAGGAGGGCACAGTGGGTCCCATAAACCTCTTTCATGGGATAGAGGACATGAGGACGGAGCCCTCGTGACCTAATCACCTCCCAAACTGCCCACCTTTTAATATTATTGCATTGATATTAGTTTTCAATGTGTGAATTTTGAGGGGACAGACACATTCAGATCATAGCACCCTGGCTCCAAGATTTTTCTTCAGTTTTACAATATATTATTTCTTGTACAGAAGCCTTTATTCCATTTCACTGCACTAATCAGTATAGGTTCATTCCAGGTTATATTTATACATTCATATTTAGGACATAATTTACTCAACACATTAGTTGTATTTTATCTAATGTCATATGTGTTCAGTTGTTATATTTATTATTCCTTTAGTAAAATCACGCATCTTGAGGATACAACAGACCTCCATTGCTTAGTTATCTAAAAATCATCATTTTGAAGGTAGTTTTGGTGATTTTAAAATTGGTACAAAGAAGGCATAAAACATCTTATTACAATATGCATATTTTTAGCTCAAATGAATAGATCTATTTCATGTAAGTATCTCTTATTCTTCTGATTAATGCTATTATGGTCAGCATATAGCAGGTGAATTTCCTGAGGGTACCCTGTAGCTAAGGGAAATGAAAGATGAAAGTGAGGGCCACTATGAAGAGAGAAGAATGGAGCATAGTTTCCTCATTCTACCAATCCATTTACATTTCTATTCTTGTGAGGGTCTTTTTTAAGGGTCACTCGAGACCTATGAGTGAGGTTGACTCTACATTAAAATGCCATTAATAATATCAAATAGCAAGGCCTACTTAATATCAGCTCCCCTAGCAAAGAAAATGCCTCAAAGGGAACATATTTCACTGAGCCAATATATTTCACACTAATTCAGGACAATTGTGCTCATTCAGGAGTTAATCCAAATGTACAGGTGCCAGAAAATTCAGTCTTACGTAAAGTAACAACATGTACCGTCTGGGACAAGCATTTGATTTGGATTTTTGTACAAGGTAGGAAATGAGAGGAAAAATTTCTGCACTTTGGAGATTTCATTCTTCTGTTGGATAAAGGTCAGAAATCTCAGTGGAAAATCACTGAAAATGCCTAGAAAGTTTCTAGCCAATTTACATTAGCACAGAATGGGATCAATGTATTTCAGTCCTAGTCAGAGTTGTCACAGAGTTTCTCTGAAGGTTTAAATTTTTATTTTAAACTACTTTGTCTTACTAACTGTCTCAGTAGATTTAAAAGCTGTTATTTAAGAAATCATTAGGGCACATTTTAAACAAATTTTATTTAAAGATGGCTAAGATATCACATTTGGTTACAGCTGAATGAATAATAATTGAGGTATAAAAATTATAAAAAAGCATTTTTAGATAATCACCCTATTGAATTACATCAATCTTAATGATTCTATAGTTCTTAAAGCAATTAATTGCCTTTTTTCAAATAAATTGTATTGTTTGTATCTGAGGTTTACAGCATGATGTCAGAGGATACATATAAATAGTAAAATGGTTACTATAGTGAAAGAGTAATGTAACTATAATTTCACATAATTACCTGTTTGGTGACAAGAGTAGATGAAGTCTACTTATTTGACAAAAATCCTCAATAAAGTATAATTTTATTAATTGTGGTCCTCGTGTTGTATATTAGATTTCTACCTTGTTAATCTTATATGTGTGCTACTCTGCATCCTTTCACCTACATTAAAAGCAACTAATTTTCCTGTTTTGCCCAAGAATGTCAAACACACCTGGTGAAACATCTAAGAACTGAAAATTGTATTAACAAATTTTGTTTTCAAGCAGTGAATGCTAGATCTTCTTAGCCATTTTAAATTGTCACTAAATTTACACAGATTGTCAGAGGCTGGAACTGAAGATACTATTAGGCTACCCTTCAGATTTTTGGAACTTTTTACAATCATCTTGGCAAATTTAGGGACGACAATAATTGCAATACGTATTACAAATATATCACAAAGGAAGAAATACTTCTTCATAAACATGCTTTTTCAATATCTGTTTTCTGTAGATTTCAAATATTTTTGCAAAGAAAGTCATATATCCTGAAGTTGCAAGTGACTTTTAAATTATATATATAATGTATACAATATACATATTATATATCTCTTATGTATGTCACCCATAAACCGTTGTCACAAGTAAAATGTAAGCAATAAATTTAAAGTTAAAACATCACAACCAAAGTATATTACCATTTTTTTTTTCAAATGGAAAGGAAGACAAAATGAAGACTAATATAGAAAACTAAGAACTGCCTTAAAATATATATATACGGATATAAATATAATGGGCACTTCTAGCAGTTTGTATTTAAATTACTGACTTTTAGGAAAAGTGTGTTTTCAGGTAGAATGAGACGTATAAGTGCACTTGAAATGTCTGCCTATCTTCAATATTTCTTTGAGCCTTTTAAAATAGAAAAATTGTTAAGGACATAAATCTCTAGATAACTGGTAGTTCCATTTTTTATTCCTTGGCATTTCTCATCCTGCAGAATATTTCCCTTGTACAGAGATCTGATATGGTTTGACTGTGTCCCCACTCATATCTCATCTTGAATTGTAGTTCCCATAATCTCCACATGTTTTGGGAGGCACTCAGTGGGAGGTAATTGAAATCATGGGGGCAGTTTCCCCATGCTATTTTCATGATAGTAAGTTCTTACAAGATCTGGTGGTTTTATAAGGGGCTTCCCCCTTTGATTGGCTCTCATTATTCTTTCTTCTGCTGCCTTGTGAAGAAGGACATGTTTGCTTCCCCTTCTGCCATGGTTGTAAGTTTCCTGAGGATTCCCTAGCCCTCTGGAACTGTGAGTCAATTAAACCTGTGTCCTATTAAATTATCCAGTCTCAGGTATGTCCTTATAGCAGTGTGAGAATGAGCTAACACAGTAAATTGGTACCAGAAGTGGGGTGTTGCTGTAAAGATACCCAAAAGTGTGCAAGCAACTTTGGAACTGGGTAACAGGCAGAGGTTGAAAGAGTTTTGGAGGGCTCAGAAGACAGAAAGACACAAGAAAGTTTGGAACTTCCTAGAGACTTCTTGAATTGTTTTGACCAAAATGATGATAGTGGTATGGACAATAACGTCCAGGCTGAGGTGGTCTCAGGTGGAGATGAGAAACTTGTTGGCAACTGAAACAAAGGTGATTCTTGTTATGCTTAAGCAAAAAGACTGGTGGCATTTTGTCCCCTCCCTAGAGATCTGTGGAACTTTGAACTTGAGAGAGATGATTTAGAGCATCTGGTGGGGTGGGGGGGGAAGTCTAAGCGGCATAGCATTCAAGAGAAAGCAGAGCATAAAAGTGGAGTTGGAGGCCCCACACAGTGTCCCCACTGGGGCACTGCCTAGTGCAGCTGCAAGAAGAGGGCTACCATTCTCTAGTCCCCAGAATGTTAGATCTACTGGCAGTTTGCACTGTGCATTTGGAAAAGCTGCAGACACTCAATGTCCACCCATGAAAGCAGCTGGGAGGAGGGCTGTACCTGCAAAGACACAGGGGCAGAGGTATTGAAGGCCCTTGAGAGCCCACCTATTGCATCAGTGTGACCTGGATATGAGACATGGAGTCAAAGGAGATTATTTCGAAGGTTTAAGATTTAATTACTGCCTCATTGAATTTCGAACTTGCATGGGGCCTGTAGCCCCTTTGTTTTGGCCAATTTCTCCCATTTAGAATTGGTGTATTTACCCACTGTCTGTACTTTCATTGTATCTAGGAAGTAACTAACTTGTTTTTGATTTAACAGGCTCATAGGTGGAAGGGACTTGCCTTGTCCCAAAGGAGACTGTGGACTTGGACTTTTGAGTTAATGCTGGAACGAGTTAAGACTTTGGGAGACTGTTGGAAGGGCATGACTATGTTGTGAAATGTGAGGACCTGAGATTTGGGAGGGATCAGGCAGAATGATATGATTCGGCTATGTCCCCACTCAAATCTCATCTTAAATTGTAGTTCCCATAATCCGCACCTGTCATGGGAGGGCCTCAATGGCAGGTAATTGAATTATGGCGGCAGTTCTCCCCATGCTATTCCTGTGATAGTAAGTTCTCACGAGATCTGATGGTTTTAAACTGGGCTTCCCCCTTCACTCAGCTCTCATTCTTCTCCCTTCTGCCACCCTGTGAAGAAGGACATGTTTGCTTCCCCTTCCACCGTGATTGTGAGTTTCCTGAGGCCACCCCTCCCTACGGAACTGTGAGTCAATTACACCTCTTTCCTTTATAAATTACCCAGTCTCAGGTATGTCCTTATAGCAGCATAAGAATGAACTAGTACGAGATTTTTATAATGCATAAGAATAATACAAGGAAGAAAGCTACATAAATTGGGGAATAGAATAGGAAGCTATTCATAGGTATTAGGTAAAATAAATGAACAATGAATTAGCTATTTAATATTAACTTAGTGTCTCTTATTTAGAGCTGCACCAAACTTAGTAGTAGATGTTAAAGATGTCAAATAGATTATTCCCAGCATCAGGGAGTTTGTTTATTAAATAATTATTTATTATTATGGTTATGAATTGGCCATTGTCTAAATGCCACACACCATATGTAGCCTCTCAAGACGCAAGTCTAAAAGTCTATTCTCTGGAAGCTTAAGGCTTGGTAGAGAAACAAAAGAGTGAATGTGTCTGGGGCAGAAGTGAGCATTGTGAAACCCCAATGGCAGAGTTACCTCAGAATGTGAGTGCAGTGGAGTGACAGAAGTGCAAGTTTCAGATGGTGGACAGTAAAAGAAAGCTCCCTGAAGGGGTTGACACCTGGAGTGAGTTTGAAAGACGGTGTCAGCCAGCCAGTGAAGGTAGTGGGAGCACTCAGGCACAGAAAATAGTATGTGCAAAGGGACCAAAGTCAGAAAAAAACGAGATAGGGCTCAGAACTGGTAAATTGATATGTGTGGCTGGGCTTGAACATGAAAGATAGGGAATGGCAAGAGATGAGATTTATGCATCCATGTATTTATTCCTTCATTCAAAAAATATATATTGAGAAGTGACCATATGTTGGCACTCTTGATAATGCTGGGGATATAGTGGCTAATTAGATATTCTCTGACTTAATGAAATTTAAAATACATTAGGTCAAAAAAAAGTTTTAATTACTCTGTCTATCATGGTTAACAGTTTCCAAAGTGCCTTCATATCTATTACCTTATTTCATCCTTTTATCAATCTCAAGGTTAAAAGAGGCATAGTGACTGTCTAAGATTATAAGCTAGTATGTGACCAACAGAAGCTTGAACTATGTTCTAACTTATATTACCAAACATTTTCACAATGCATCTGTCCTGTGGCTATGTAGTTCCTTTTTTAGTTTGCCCTATACTTTTCTTGTTTTTTCCCCCCTCAAACTAAAGGCTTCAATTACTCTAATAGAGTAATTGAATATGTATTTTCTTTCTTTTTTTTTTTTAATAAATTGGAGTTTCGTTCTTGTTGCCCAGGCTGGAGTGCAATGGCACAATCTCGGCTCACTGCAACCTCTGCCTCCCGGGTTCAAGTCTCAGCCTCCCAATTAGCTGGGATTACAGGCACGCGCCACCAATCCCAGTTAATTTTGTATTTTTAGTAGAGATGGGATTTCTCCATGTTGGTCAGGCTGGTCTCAAACTCCCGACCTGAAGAGATCCACCCACCTCAGCCTCCCAAAGTGCTGGGATTATAGACGTGAGCCACTGCACCCAGCCTAAGGATAAGTATTTTCTTTTCTTTTTTTTTGAGAGAGTCTCACTCTGTCACCCAAGCTGGAGTGCAGTGACATGATCTCAGTTCACTGCAACCTCCCTCTCCTGGGTCCAAGCGATTCTTCTGCCTCAGTCTCCCGAGTAACTGGGACTACAGGTGCACGCCACCAAGCCTGGCTAATTTTTGTATTTTTAGTAGAGACGAGGTTTCACCATACTGGCCAGGCTGGTCTCGAGCTCCTGACCTCGTGATCCACCTGCCTCGGCCTCCCAAAGTGCTGGGATTACAGGCGTGAGCCACCATGCCTGGCCAAAGATATGTATTTTCAAAGATAAGTCATTAACAACTTTTGCAAAGGAATCAGTAACAATGAAGGCCATAAAACACAACTTATCTGTGGTCTCCTCACTGCCTTAATAAGAGATTTCGTTAAATGCTTTTCAGTTCTATGAACATGTAAAAATCCATGTGTTACTACAGATGGTAGCCTGGGTTCAGGTGTACCTGTTGTTCTATAGAAATAGAGAAGCTTGCTATTTAAAAAAATATTCATGTACATGGGTATTTGGAAATCAATGAGAAGATTCTTAATATGTGAGTTTTCCCCTTGGCGGGGGTAAGTTGTGTTTTTGTGTCTGTGAATGGCAACCATCGTAATGAACCATAAAATATAAATTCTCAAGTCTGTCAGATAAAAATTATACCTGAATTTAAGACATATTTCTAATATTTACATAATAAATGTCATTTTTTACAGATATTTTTGCAGTCAGTGTGTGTGTTTGATTAAATAATGTTTAACCAATTTCTAACATCTTTTTCTTCTTTAGAACATTTTTTGAATAATTAATAAAATTTTTAGTTAAATTCACTGCAGCCTCTAACTCCTGGGCTCAAGTGATCTTCTTGCCTCAGCCTCTCAAGTAGCTGGGAATATATGTGTGTGCCACCACACCCAGCTAACTTTTTTGTTATTTTTATTTATTTTTATTTTTTGCAGTTTCACTATTTTTCCCAGTCTAGTTGGACCCTTAAGAGAGTCACAAAATGACATTATTTTCTAGCAATTTCTCACTTAATTACACCCAACATATAACCAAGACTGGTCTTAAACAGAGGATACAGAAAAAGAATACTGTATGTTGACATATGAATTTATTTAGAAGGCAGTAATAAACTCCAAGAGACAGTATTTTGGGAAATAAAAATCACAGAAAGGTGGTGTGAGGCTGAAGGACATTGAAATGGGGGTCTAGGCCCCTTTGCTCTGATCATGACTGTTAGTATATGGTAGTAGATAGGAGAGACTTGGCTTCCAGCTCCACTTTGTTACTTAAAATCTATATAACAGATAGACAGAAGCTCTCAGTCAACATAGAGTAACAGGGACTAGACTGAGTCTCCTACTTGAAACCACCATTAAAACCAGACAAAATATGTGGAGTAAGTGTTCTTCATCACACTTGACGTCAGGCAACAAAAGACAGAAGTTGAACAAGGTAAGCCCTACTTTTGCCCTGCTAAAGGCAGTAAAACAAGGGAAATAAAGTTGAATAAAAAAAATATTCCAGGGTATGCATGTCAATGTATAGTGATAGAGCACAGATCAGTATTGCCTGGGGATATGCGTGTTGAAGGAGGGTAGTGCAGGAAGGAGGGGTTAGACACATGACAGAACTTTGGAGGGTGATGGATAAGTTCAATACCTTGATTGTGTTGGTGGTTTACAGATGTATACACATGTCAAAATGTATCAGATTGCACATTTTGAATATGTGCACTTTATTGCCTATCACTTTAATAAAGCTGTTTTTAAAATCTAGATGCTTCTGGGCAAGTTACTAAACCTTGACTTTACAAATCTGTAAAGTGGTAATAACAACCTATCAACTTTAGAAGTCTATTGCTTGGATTAAATGGGGTATTTGTGTGTGTAAGAGGCTTAACACATTACCTAGCACATTAGAAGGGCTCGGTGAATCTCCACACTTCTTTGCAAAGGACCAAATGGTATCTATTCTCCTTCCTTCTACCCCTCACTGACAGTGGATAGCACAGTGTACATAACCATGAACTTTTATCATCCCCCATAAGACAAGTCATCACTATGGCACCTCTGTGAGTTTGCTGGCAATAAATCAATCTTCCAGCATTGCTGGGCTGTCTAAATGCTTGACTGCAGTAAATTAAGTCTTATGTGCTGTTCCTGCCCTGTTGCCTGTCTGTGGGAGCTGAACTGCTATTATGCCAAGATTTCTGTTGGACAAAGTGACAGGAGCAGGATAGAGTGGGAGAAAGCTGCAACTGGAATAACTGTGACAGGCATTTTGATATTCTAAAACTGAAGTGATGGAATTCACAATTCATGAAAGACTCGAGTTTCAAGACTTTGTTTACCTAGCTAGTGCATATTTTGGTGATACCAGAAGACACAACTTTGTGACAGGCTGTTGTGGACTGAATTATGTCCCCACAAAATGTATATGTTGAAGTCCTAACACTAGTACCTCAGAAGGTAACTGTATTTGGAAATAGGGTCTTTAAAGGGGTAATTAAATTAAAATAAGGCCATTTGGGTGCACTATAATCCAATATGACTTGTATCCTTATAAAAAGAGGAAATTTGAACACAGACAAGTACAGAGGAAAGACACTGTGAAGACACAGAAGACAGCCATCTGCAAGCCAAGAGGAGGGACCTCAGAGGGAGAAAAAAAAAAAAAAAAAAAAAAAACCCTGCCATCACCTTTATCTGAGACCTCTAGCCCCTAGAACCATGAGGAAATTCACTTCTGTTGGTTAAGCCACCAGTCTGTTGCACCTTGCTACAGCAACCCTAGCAAACTAATACACAGACTATTTTTATTGTTCTTAAAAACCAACATTGTCTCTCTTCTAGTAGTGTTACCAGCGGGTCTTTGTTCTTAGGGCTCCCAAGATGGTGGCAGGCCACTCCCAAGATGGTAGCAGGCCACTTCCAAGATGGTGGCAAGCCTTTTTGTTTTTTGACCTGGGGTTCTTGGCCTCACAATTCCCAGGAATGTAACTTTGGGCCACGCGGTGAGTGTTATAGCTCTATTAGAAGCCATGGGTCACGAAAGAGAACCATGGAACCCAGCGACTAGTGTTCAGTTCGATTAGGACAGAACCAGGCACTTAGCTGCATGGGAACAATGGCTAGCCTCTAGCCTGATCGGGAGCAGCAGTGGACGCCTAGCTGGATCAGAAGTGCAGCGGACACCCTGTAGGACCCGGAGGGGCGGAAGTCAGTGGCGGGTCTGCAACAGCCGTGATCAGCAGTGCTGGTCGGCAAGGAAAAGCTCAGCTCAAGCTGGAAGAAACACGGACCAGAAGAGTGTGCAGTTGCAAAATTTAACAGAGTGAAAACAGAGTTCCCATATAATGGGAGGGGACCCAAAGGGGGTTGCCACTGCCAGCTGGAATGCTTGGATTTATATCCCAATAATTGTCCCTCCCCCTGTGCTCTCAGGCTATAGATGATTGACTATTTCTTTACCTCCTGCTTTTAACCTAATTGATATTTTAGTGAGCTCTCTTTACTACCTGATTGGTCGAGTGTGAGCTGAGTTACAAGCCCCATGCTTAAAGGTGGGTGCAGTCACCTTCCCCAGCTAGGCTTAGGAATTCTTAGTAGGCCTAGGAAATCCAGCTAGTCCTGTCTCTCAGTAGTGACCACCATCTTCTGTTAAGCCCAGTGAACTAATTATTTTGCTGTGGAGTACTCATTATATCTAAATATATTATTATGTAGGCATAAACTGTCCCGAAAATTTCTCAATCTACTGTCTGTGTCTTCGTGTTTGTGATTTTCCCATTGCTGATGCTTTTCTGGCTTTGCCTGCTGCTAATTATTTTTCTTGGAAGTGTTATTCATTCTTTGGCCTGGTACCATGCTCACATTAGGAGCACGGAGTTTTCAGGAATCTTCTTCCCCTTTTCCTACAAGTAATCATTCTGGCTTACACACTGAAATGTGCTGCTCCCACGCATTAAACTTATGAATGTTAAATTTGTGGAGCGGTAATATACAAATCTTCCTTGAATAGCATCAAGCAGGTTGAAAAATGGGTATACGAATTGCCTTTTTTTGAAAATTAAATATTTTATCTGTTGTTTTAATTAATAATTTGAAGTTATATTTTAGTATCAGTTTTGGTACCCAAACTGAATAAAAGTAATAATTGAAAAGAATTGAAGTGGAGTCTTTTTTGCTGAGTGTTTTAAGTCTTCTCAAACAGCTATAACTTTGAGGAGGCTGTGAAAGAAAGGAAAAAGAGAAGCAGAAGGATTTTAAAGGAGTAGGGAGAAAAAGAGAGTCAAGTTAGTGGTTAAAACCGGTTGCTTTTCCCTTTGTAGTTATGTTCTCTACCTAGAGTATGTTGATACCAAAATCTTTGACGTTTTGTCTGCTGCATATTGTAAGTATCTTAGTAACAGTTAGTATATTAGGAACAGGGACTACTGCTTACACCAATGATTCTCAAGCCATGGTTCTTAAATCTTCGCGTCAGAGTTACCTAGCATGTTGGGTGAAAAGACAAATCTTAGGCCCATTCCAGATTTCCTGAATCAGAAACTTGAAGGTATGACCCAGGAATCTGTATTTTTATCATTCTTTCACAATCTTTTTGCTTTTTTGTTTTTTTCAGTTTGGGGACAGATTTTTAAAATTCTGTGACAACAGGGAAGAGTGATTGTTATAACATTCCCCAACTAAAGAGAAAAATGACTGAGTAGGTGGAGAAAAGGAAACTGGTAGCACATAGAACAGGTTGGTATTTGTTGGTATTCTATTGGTGTTATTGTAGAGAAAGAAAGCAGTGTGAAGCTGGAAATAATTTCTTACTACAAATAAGATAACTCCTTCAGAAACATATTGTTAATAGTTCAAAGTAGTCAAGAGATCGATATTGTTATTAAACTCAATATGACTAATTATAATTGAGATTTATGATATTTAACAGTGATCTTTGATAATATTTTGGGTATGATACAGAGAAGGATTTTTTCCCTCATAAGTCAAACATTAAAATACATTAATTTTAGAAAATGCTTTGAACAAATAAATGAGTTTTCTGTTTTCCCGCAAAAAGGAGAGCTTTATCGGTTGGGATTTTACAAATTACAAGGACATTTTCAGGAACAACAACAAGTTAGCAGCTAATTATTGTCCCCTCTCAAAAGTAATAGGTTAGGGTTATCACTGATAAATCATCATGTACTATGCAGACAGGTGTGAACAGCTGCTGTGATTTTCTGACTCCAGTGTTCACTCTGCAAAAGTCACTATTAGTATTACTGCTTACTGGTTCTTATAACAATTATGACATATCCAATATCATGTAATAAAAAGTTTCTTTATTCATTATCTAACTTCTTCTTTAGGAATCTAAGCCTCAATCCATCATGTGTTTCCTGATCCAAGTTACTGTCCTGGCAAGTCTTTGGACTCATACCTCATTTGCCAGTTTCCATAAATAAAAGAGGGTTGGGGGCATTCCTACCTGCTGAAAGACTACTCTGATGTCAATTAACTGCCTGAATTTCTAAATGCCTCCTCTTTCTGAAATCTCTATGGCTATGTCCCCCAAGACGTTCAATAAAACCTTATTCTTCTGTATTGGACCCTTCGATGCTTTCTGCCAGCTTCAACTACCAACTTTCCACAGATTTCTGTAGTAGTCAGCGTTCTTCATAGAAACAACCAATAGGATGTGTATATGTATATAAAGAAATACAGATTTATTACAAAGAATTGGCTCCCATGATTTTGGAGGCTGGCAATTCCAGAATCTGCAGTGCGGGCCAGTAGGCTAGAGGTGAAACAGAGCCAAAGGTGCAGTTCCAGGCAGTGGGCTGAAGAAGTCCCCCTGCTTGTTCTATTTAGTCCTTCAATTGATTGAATGAGGCCCACCCACATTCTGGAGGAAAATCTTCTGTTTAAATGTTAATCTTATGCAAAAACACCCTCAATGTTGACACATAAAATTAACCATCCCATTGTCCCATGCCCTGTGCCCCAGCCACCTTATTCTGCCCACGTAACTGGATCTTATCCCCCAGTCACATCTATCTCACATTCAAGGAAGGTTGAAGAACAGCTCCTAACTACTCCCAGTCTAACCTTTCTGCTCTGGGAAACCAATTATGCCGAATTATGTGACATTTGAATGATGGTAAATGATTAGTTTTTTGCATTAATGAAAAAGTGGCATAAGTGGCATTACAAAAGATGAAGTTTGATGTATGTGTGTACGTGTGTGTGTGTGTAAACCCTTTTTTATTTATTTAAAATATACGACTCTCTGAATCTGATTTAGCAAAAGAATACAGCCCAATTTTTCTAGAAGCATACAGAAGGGAGAAATTTAGTCTGGCTTTGGGATATGGAGTAAATGATAGAATGACTGGGTAAACTGGTGGTGCCTAACCAAAGGAGACTTTTTTCCCTAGTTGACATTTGGTAATATCTGGATACATTTTTGATAGTCACAACAGGGGGTTACTACTTAAGAATGCATAGATAGCTGCCCACGGTGACAAATTATCTCAATTAGCCAGGCGTAGTGGTGTGCATTTGTAGTCCCAGTTAACTCAAGAAGCTGAGGCAGGAAGATCACTTGAGCTCAGAAGTTCAAGGCTGCAGTGAGCTACAATCATGCCACTGCATTCCAGTATGGGTGACAGAGTCAGCTCCTGTCTCTAAAAATACATAAACAAACAAACAAAAAATCAAATCACTGCCCTCTCCAAATGTCAACAGTGCAGAGGTTAAAAAACCTGGAGGGAAAAGGATAATATTTGAGCTGGGCCTTTAAGAATATTTCAGTAAAGGATGGGTGCGGTGGCTCACACCTGTAATCCCTGCACTTTGGGAGGCCGAGGTGGGCTGATCACAAGGTCAAGAGATGGCGACCATCCTGGACAACACAGTGAAAACCCGTCTCTACTAAAAATACAAAAGTTAGCTGGGCATGGTGGTGCGCCTCTACTCGGGAGGCTGAGGCAGGAGAATTATTTGAACCCAGGAGTCAAAGTTTGCAGTGATCCGAGATCGCGCCAATGCACTTCAGCCTGACGACAGAGACTCTGTCTCACAAATAATAATAATAATAATAATAATAATAATAATATTAAAGTCAAAAGTGTCAAGGAAGAGTCAAACTTCGTAAAATATGTGAAAAGATTTATTCTGAGCCAAATATGAGTGACCGTGGCCCATGACACAGCCCTCAGGAGGTCTTAAGAACATGTTCCCAAGGTGGTTAGGGTGCAGCTTGGTTTCATACATTTTAGGGAGGCATGAGACATCAATCAAATACATTTAAGAAATACATTGGTTGGCTGGGCGCGGTGGCTCAGCTTGTGGTCCCAGCATTTTGGGAGACCCAAGGGGGTGGATCATGAGGTCAGATTGAGACCATCCTGGCTAATACGGTGAAACCCCATTTCTACTAAAAATGCAAAAAATTATCCGGGCGTGGTGGCGGGCGCCTGTAGTCCCAGCTACTCAGGAGACTGAGGCAGGAGAATGGTGTGAACCTGGGAGGCAGAGCTTGCAGTGAGCCGAGATTACACCACTGCATTCAAGCCTGAGCGATAGAGCGAAACTCTATTTCAAAAAAAAGAAAAAAAGAAATACATTGGTTTGGTCCAGAAAGGCAGGACAACTCCAAGCAGTGGAGGGGCTTCCAGGTCATAGGTAAATTTAAACATTTCTGGTTGACGACTGGTTGAGTTTATCTGAAGACCTGGAATGATAGAAGACTTGGGAAATGTTCAGGTAAAGATAAAAGATTGTGGAGACCAAAGTTTTTTTGATGTCTTATAGTGGCTGTCCTTAGAGACAATAGATGACAA
This sequence comes from Theropithecus gelada, assembly GCF_003255815.1. Taxonomy (NCBI): domain Eukaryota; kingdom Metazoa; phylum Chordata; class Mammalia; order Primates; family Cercopithecidae; genus Theropithecus; species Theropithecus gelada. Next base: position 26,026,902 of record NC_037669.1, on the reverse strand, counting down.
ATGCTTTCTATTCAGATCTTTAAAATGTGCTAGACTTCTAGTTAATCTCTTTAGGAGTGGGAGGACCTAGAAGAAAAAGATCTCTGTGTTAATAGAGATTTTTCACAGAGACAAATTTTCTCCCACAAAAGGACAACTTTGCAGGGCCATTTCAACATATGGGCAAAGAAACATATTTTGGGGTAAAATATCTTTATTTTCTTCCTTGTCTCCTATGTTATGACAGAGTCAGGTTGGAAAGTAAGTCACGATACATGGGGTTACATAAAACCCATCTGATGGTAATTTATGACTTGTAGGACATGACTCCTCAAACCTCTTAGGAATTTGGGCAAGTTTAAAAAAAAAAAATGGCCAGGTGCGGTGGCTCATGACTGTAATTCCAGCACTTTCAGAGGCCAAGGCGGGTGGATCATGAGGTCAGGAGATCGAGACCATGCTGTCTAACACAGTGAAACCCTGTCTCTACTAAAAACACAAAAAAATTTGCCGGGTGTTGCGGCGGGCACCTGTAGTCCCAGCTACTCAGGAGGCTGAGGCAGGAGAATGGCGTGAACCCGGGAGAGGGAGCTTGTAGTGAGCCGAGATCGCGCCACTGCACTCCAGCCTGGGTGACAGAGTGAGACTCTGTCTCAAAAAAAATAAATAAATAAATAAAAATAAATAAATAAGAATTTAGTCCTCAAACAAAATGCCATAAACAGACGAAGGGATAACAAAGTATAGAGATAATTTAGGTAACTATGGTCAAATTTATAAGTGGAGAGGAAATGGAATATGGTAAGTTCAGAAAGGTGGGTTGTTAGGGTTTAGAGCAGTGCTTCTGAAACTTTAGCATGTATGAATCACCTGAAGATGTGTTAAAACACAGATCAGTGGGCTCCACTCTCTAATATTTTTATTTGGTAGGCCTGGAATGAGGTATAAGAATTTGCATTTCTAACAATTCCCCAAGTGTTGCTGACACCACTGGTCTGTGAAGTACATTTTTAGAGTCAGAGATGCCTGAAGTGATGTTAGGAATTCCATTTCCAGACAAGAAGGCCATTAATCAAAAGAATAATTTAGGAACTTTACTCAAATGGCAACATATTGGACACATCGTCTTAGGGAGAAAATTAGTACAGAGAAACAAACGGACTGAAGGCCATGCCCTGAATGACGGAACCACTGGAATCCCCTGCATTGATGACTTGGGAAGTCTGGAAGACCTGGGGCAATGTGCCCATATACATAATTCTTTCTGGACCTCAGCTGTGTAATTATGGTTTGCCTGGAGTTTAGCCTTAGCTAGTTATGCACGATCTTTGATTCTTTGTAATGAATCTCCTGGGATAAACCCTAAGCTGACAGCCTTCAGACAGGCTGCCTGGGCTGCACTTAATGAGTGGAATTGAGGTCATGAGAGCTAGGTGGCAGGGCAAAGAGAAGCTCCCTCAGATAGCCAAATCACTTGAAATTGTATTTTTTTTTCTGGGTCAACTAAAGAGCAGGAGATATTGCCTCCACTCCTGCCTCATCCCATTTCCAAATTATGCTTAAGGGGCTTGGATAAATCCATACATCAGAAAGCCTTTGTGCAATAATGCAATTCTGCAATAACATGAGATTGGAAGGACCTGTCAGAAAAGCTATTTTTAAATCACACATGCTATCTAGGAATTCTAGTAATCAGAAGGACTCAGTTTGAACTGATTAGACTACTTTTCTAAACCGAAATTTATCTTCCCGGCTGAAAAGTATTACTTGTTTATCTATGATGCTTGATACTACCAGCCCTAGGGCTCAGGAGGCAAAAAAAAAAAAAAAAGTTCCTTCTAAGTAACTCATCTGACCCTCCTGAGGATAAGATGCCCTTATCAACAAGCTGAAGTCTTGCAAATGCACAAGCTGGAGGCTACTTCCTCCACAGAAGAACTCTTCTGCCTCGGGGCTTCTAAACACAAACAGGAACTGGAAAAAAAAGAAAAAGAAAGAAAAAAGAGAGAAACGGAAAGTACCTTACACATTTTTGTTTCATTTTTTCCTTTCCAAACTTTCCATCCTCTTTTCAACAAAGGAACTGCATCTGGCTGTGTCGCCCAGGCTGGAGTGCAGTGGCATCATCTTGGCTCACTGCAACCACCACCTCCCGGGTTCAAGCGATTCTCCTGCCTCAGCCTCCAACTAACTGGGATTACAGGCACCTGCCACCACGCCCAACTAATTTTTGTATTTTTAGTAGAGTTGGGGTTTCACCATATTGGCCAGGCTGGTCTCAAACTCCTGATCTTTGATCTACCCGCCTCGGCCTCCTAAAGTACTGGGATTACAGGCCTGAGCCACTGCGCGCAGCCGAAACTACATACTCTTAACTGACGGTGAGACCAGCGTCTTCTGACCACAATGCTGCCTCACTCTAATCATGTTTTGTTTTTTTTTTTTCCATTCAGAAATCCTATGATCTATAACCCTTCTCTGACATGTGCTTTTCGCCTCACCCCAAGCTGCTAGGATGGATTCATTTCTTTATACTCTGACAGCTACTGTAGATACATTAATAAATAGAATACTAACTTGATTTTTCTATAAAATACACATATTATTTTAAAGTCCTTACTTGGGACTTTAAGCGGGAAAGAAATGAAGGAATAAAGAGAAGAAAGAAGGAAGGAAAGAGAGAAGGAAGAAAGCAAGGCAGGCATGCAGGAAGACAACTATAATTAACACTTTAATTGTATGTAACATAGCAAGATAGTGATTTGTCCAAAACTCTGCAGTGGTTCTGGAACTTTTCTGTGTGTAGTAACACCTCGGATACTTGGTTTGGCTTCTACTTTTGGGGACCCAACCCTAGAGATTCTGACTCAGTAGGTCTGAAATAGGTCTCCAAGGTCAACATTTACATTTTCGCCAGGTATTTCTATGTTGCTAGGCAAGGGAAACTATGCCTTGAGATTGTCCTTAAAGAACGCTGTCAGGGTAAACAGCCTGTGCCTTTTGTCAAGTTTTTTGCCAGACGAGAGGAGGGAGAAATGATAAACAGCAGCTGCTTAGATTTGAAAGTCTGGGGAAATAAACACAGGTGGTAGGAGATTTACCAACCTTCTCCTGAGGTTCCTAGCACCAATATGCCCATCTGCTGTGGGCTTCCCTCACCCAGTCAGGCACTTTCTCAGTCCCCAGCTGTCAGACTGCTTTCTCAGACTCCTCCTCACTTCCTTATGCAAAAGTCTTTTGTTATATGGACTGAATTTTATTCCCTCAAAACTCATATGTTGAAGTCCTACTTCAATGTGACTGTATTTGAGATACAGTAAACAAGTAATAAAGGTTAAGTGAGTTCACAAAGGTGGGGAGTTAATCCCATAGGACTGGCATCTTTATAAGAAGAGGAAGAGATGCTCCTGGGGAGCACACAGGAAAGGCTATGTGAGGACACACAGCAAGATGGCGGCCGTCTGCAACCCAAGGAGAAGGCCCCACGGGAAACCAACCCTGCTGGCACCCTGATCTTGGACTTCTAGCCTCCAGCACTCTGAGAAAATAATTTCCTGTTACTTAAGCCACTCAGTCTGTGGTATTTTGTTATGGTAGCTTAAGTAGATTAATACACCTTTCTTCAAAGCTTATTTAGGTATTCCTCAGCCAAGAAACCCTCCTTCTAGGCACAAAAGCCTTAACAACCACTTCATTCTCAAGTTTCAAGGGAGTTCAGGTCCCAGAAAAGCTGTGAAATTCAATTTAAAAACCCCAAGGAACTAGGGGCTGGGGACAGGGAGGTGCTCAGAGGTATTATAAATTTTCTTTTAGTCACAGCATGTGCTATAAACAGGAATTTTGTGTTTTGCTTTCTAATTTCATTGCCGTTATTCCATTGTTTCCACAATGGATCTGAGGTTATGAAATGGCTAAGAATTAATCATGCAGTTCCTCTAGGTCATTGTAATGATGCCTCTACTTTGAGTCACATGAAAAGTTTTTGGATGGAAGAAAGCAGAAGAGCCATATAACTCATGTTTTAAAATACTCACTGGATGGTTATGTGAAGAATGGTCTGTAGCAGTCAAGAATGGAAGCAGAGAGGGCAGCTAGAAGGCTATTGCATTACTGATAGATGACAATGATTTAGACTAGGATGTGGATTGGTGCAGGGAATTGGTTAGGTGCTAGATATTCAGGAGTTCCCCTTTATGTTCAGGGGATATGTTCCAAAACCCTAAGTGGATGCCTGAAACCACAAATAATACTGAACCCTACACTATGGTTTTTCCTATACAGGTATATAGGTATCTAATTTATATCTATAAATTAGGCACAGTAAGAGATTAACAATGACAAATAATGAAATAGAACAATTATAATCAGATGCTATAATAAAAGTTATGTGAATTTGATCTCTCTCTCTCTCTCTTTCTCAATAGCTTATTGTATGCAGTATTTTCAAACTGGGTCCACCACAGGTAACTGAAGCCATGGAAAGCAAAACTACAGATAAGAGTGGACTACTGCATTTAAAAGGTAGAAACAATAATCTTTGCTAAATATTGGATGTGTTATGCCAGATAGATAGGAGGAATAAAGATATTAGGAATTTGGTGAATTTAGTAAGCCTATTTATTAGCTAATTTAATAAATGACTGGAAGTATCTATCTGTCTATAACAGTTTACAAACCAAAACATTAATAGTGGTCATCTCTAATGATATAACATAGGAAACAGTCATATGCTGTACTTTGCTTTTTTCTAACAAAAATGTATCACAAATAATTTTTGAATGTTGTAGATACATGAAAAATATTGTCTGGTTGGGTCGGGCGTGGTGACTCACGCCTGTAATCCCAGTACTTTGCTAGGCTGAGGTGGGTGGATCACCTGAGGTCAGGAGTTCGAGATCAGCCTGACCAATATGGAGAAACCCTGTCTCTACTATAACTATAAAACTTAGCTGGGCATATTGGCACATGCCTGTAATCCCAGTTACTCCAGAGGCTGAGGTAGAAGAATCACTTAAACCTGGGAGGCAGAGGTTGTAGTGAGCTGAGATTGCACCATTGCACTCCAGCTTGGGCAACAAGAGTGAAACTCTGTCTCAAAAAAAAAAAAAAAAAAAATTGTCTGGTCATTTGAATTTTATGAAATTCAAGATAACAACATCTCTATTGCAAGGAGAACTTTCTGACTTATGAGACTAAAGGAACAACCTAAATAAACTGATTCTATACCTTTAATTTGAGGATGAAAGACACTAAAATAGTGCTATATGTTCAAATGTTTTAGTGGTATTAGTTTGTAAATTCTACAGAATTTTGGCTGGTGAATGAAACAACACCATGAAAGAAGAAAAATAGGAATACAGTCTATACATCTTTTTTGAAGAAGCTTTTCTTTTCTTATGTAGTATTGCCTGCAGCAATTCTCTGGATCCTAGAGATAAGATCAAAAGCATGACTCACTTTTACTAGCAAAAGTGAATGCAGTTCACTTTGAAGTAAACTTTGAATCTTGTCTTTGTGTTTTTATAAGTAATATATATTCACACACATCAATAATACTTGTATTAATGCACACCGGGTTTGTGGTGGCTTTATTAACATTAATGCAGAAGATAAAAAGATACATGAAGAGCATATATAAAAGATAGGAGTCTTTTATATATGATATTCATGTAACAGGTTTATTTTAGATTCATATAAAGGCTTTATTTTGAATACCACACAATATTTGCAGACTTTTTTTCTCAAATCTCTATTGTGAAGCAATTAAAAAAAAAAAAGTCTTGAATGAGACAGGTATTCTTGTTTTAAGAACTTCTCCTAAGTTATGCTATTAGTATTAATAAAGATTTCAGAATTTAAAAAAAAAAAGCAACTATAAAAATGTCTTGCTTGCAATAGTCCTACTATGAAACAAGAAAACCGCAAGACAACTTAAAGTCCCCTTGAATTATATTTCCCTTGAAGAAATAGAATATTAACCTTGGGAAGGTTATAGGTCAGCAAAGCAATGAATACATGATAGGAAAAATTTAAAAGTCATGATTGGGAAGTAAGGTTAGGTTAAAATTTCCAAGGAAAGTTGTTTGCTGTGGAGCTGAAGGGATTATTATCTAAACAAATGCCACATTTATATTTCTGAAAAGATCATGTAGCACAGATGCCAACATAAAATGCTAGAAAACCACATGTGGCATCAGGCTCCAAAAAAAGTAAGGAAAGAGCCAAATTTCAAAGGAGATAAGATATGTTGATGCAAAAATATTAGCAAGTATCTTCAGGGTAATATAATCTAAAGTAAGCTTTCATTTTTTATTGATAATTCTCCCAGATCCTGATCAAAGTAAGCTTTTAGAAAGAAAAATCATGTCACAACAAAATGCTTTCTTAATATATAAAATAAATAAATGCAAATATTTGTCTAAATCTTATAAATGTTTCCCTTATTTTTTTCTTAATGGTAGAAACAGAGGATGAGGAAAACAAAAAGAAAACATTGTTTGCAATAATTCATTATATGGTACTTTCAAAACTGATTTACCAAAATGACCACAGGTTGGGTTATAAAACAAATTTCAATTAACTTAAAAGGATTCAAGACATGCAAAACATATTATCTAAACACAATGGAATTAAATTAGAAACTGACAACAAAGAGATTTCTGGAAGATCCTCCAAATATTTAAAAAATAACACATTTCTAAACAACCAATGTGCAAAGAATAAACTTAAAGAGAAATTAGAAAGCATGTGTCAACTAAGGAAGAATGAAAACAGGACATATAAAAACTGTGGAAGATAGCAAAAATAATGATTAGAGAAAAGAATATATGTCAAACTCCTCATATTAGAAAATAGAAAGGTCATAAATCGATGGTCTTAGCTTCAATCTTAAAAATTTAGAAAAAGAAAAGCAAATGAAACCCAAAGTAAGCAGAAAAAAAAAATGATCAAGATAAAATTGGAGTTCAATAAAACAGACCAACAAGAAAATGAGATCAATAGAATTTATAAATCTCTAGCCAGGCTGTTCAAGAAATAAAGAGAAAATAAATTACCACTATCAGAAATAAAAGCAGTGACATCACTACAGATTTTACAGATATTAGAATATCAGAATATATCTACAGATATTAGAATTTTATATTAGCAGAAAGAATAAAGAAATTTACAAACTAAATCAGGACAACCAATTTTAAAAGTTATATTAAATGCACAAATTATTTGAAAGATATAAACTACCAAAGCTCAGTGAAGAAGAGAGAGATAAAAACTAAATAGCCTTATATCTATTACAAAAATCTAATTTGTAGTTCAAAACATTCTCACAAGGAAACCCCCCAGATTGCTTCACTGATAAATTCTATCAAGTATTTAAGAAAGAAACAATACAAATCTTATACAAGTGTTTCCAGATACTTGAAGAGGCAATAATACTATAATACCAATTTATACATTGATTTCAGGATTATTCCAACAACAAATCCAGACAAAGACATTTAAAAAAAAAGAAAACTGCAAACCAATATTCCTAATAAACATGGATGAAAATTTTTTAGCAAAATGTTAACCAATCAAATTAAACAATATATGAAAAGGATAATAAATCATGGCCAGTTTTATTCCAGGCATGCAAGGCTAGCTTAACACTCAAAAATCAACCAACATATTTCTTAATATAAGCAAACAAAAAAAAGAAAAAAGAAAAAAACATATGGTGTCCTTAATACATGTAGAAAAAGCTTTTGTCAGAATACTATGTTCTTTCAATTATGAAAAGAAAAACTCAACAAACTAGGTATAGAAGTAAGTTTTCTTGATTTGATAAGTGGCAACTACAAAAATACTTCTAGCTAAAATAAATATCAAATTACTGGTGAAAGATTGAATCATTTCTCCCCTATGGTGAAGAATAAGAAAAGAATGACCATTCTCAACACGGTGAACGTTGTACTTAAGGGAATTAGTTGTTTAAATATGAAAAAAAAAAAAATCTAGATTTTAAAGGAGGAAATAAAACTCTTGGACAAAAGATCATGTGGAATTTAATGTAGACGATATTTTTAAAAGTTACTATAACTTATAAGTGAGTTTAGCAACTGCAGGATACAAAAGCAATATTCAAAAGTCAGTTGTATGTCTATACAATAGTAAAGAACAATTAGGAACAATTTACCATTTACAGAAGCATTTAAAAACATGAAATAGTTGGGAATAAATGTAAAAAAGAAATACATGCAAGCCCTGAACATTAAAATCTACCAAACATTGCTGAAAGATATTTTGAAATATCTAAATAAATGGAGAGATACATTTGATCCATGAATCAGAAGACTTAATATTGTTAAGATGCTAGTTCTCCTCCAACTGACCTATAATTACAATAAAATCCCAATCCAAATTGCAACATGCTTTTTTTTTTTTTAAATAGAAATTTGGCAGCGAATTTTAAAGTCTACAATGGAACTGTAAAGAACCTAGTCTAGCCAAAACAACTTTGAAATAGAAAAACAGGCTTGAGCGGTGGCTCAAGCCTGTAATCCCAGCACTTTGGGAGGCCGACGGGGGCGGATCATGAGGTCAGGAGATCGAGACCATCCCAGCTAACACAATGAAATCGCTTCTCTACTAAAAATAGAAAAAGAAATTAGCCAGACATGGTGACAGGTGCCTGTAGTCCCAGCTACTCGGGAGGTTAAGGCAGGAGAATAGTGTGAACCCGGGAGGCAGAGCTTGCAGTGAGTCGAGATTGCACTACTGCACTCAAGCCTGGGCGACAGAGCAAGACTCCATCTCAAAAAAAAAAAAAAAAAAGAAGAAGAAGAAGAAATAGAAACACAACATGAGGCTGGGCACAGTGATTCACGGATGTAATCCCAGCGCTTTGGGAGGGTGAGGAAGGTGGATCACTTGAGGTCAGGTGTTCAAGACTAGCCTGGTCAACATGGGAAAAACCCATCTCTAGTAAAAACATAAAAATTAGCCAGGCATGGTGGCACTCACCTGTAATTCCAGCTACTCAGGAGGCTGAAGAACAAGAGTCACCTGAACCTGGGAGGTAGAGGTTGCAGTGAGCCAAGATTGTGCCATTGCATTCCAGCCTGGGTGACAGAGTAAGACTCTGTCTCCAAAAAAAAAAGAAAGAAAGAAAGAAAGAAAAAACAACGTGAGAGGAGTTACAGAAATTACTTCAAAAACTTTAAGACTTACCAAAAAGCTACAATAATCAAGACATGCTGGCATTGACTCAAAGATACATAGACAGATTCATGCAATAAAGAATCCAGAAATATATCTGTTATATATCTGATAATGGTCTGGCTCTGTGTCCCCACCCAAATCTCATGCTGAATTGTAATCTCCATAATCCCCACTTGTTGAGGGAGGGACCTGGTGGGAGGTGATTGAATCACAGGGGTGGTTCCTCCATGCTGTTCTCTTGATAATGAGTTCTCACGAGATCTAATGGTTTTATAAGTGTTTGACAGTTCCTCGTTCACACACTCTCTTCCCTGCCTCCATGTGAAGAAGGTCTTTGCTTCCCCTTTGCCTACTGCCACGACTGTAAATTTCCTGAGGCCTCCCTAGCCATGCGGAACTGTGAGTCAATGAAACCTCTTTCCTTTATAAATTACCCATTCTCAGGTATGTCTTTGTAGCACTGTGAAAACGGACTAATACAATACTCAAACATATATGGAGTACTAATTTTTGGAAAAGGTGCAAAGGCAATTCTGTGAAGAAAGGATGGTCTTTTTATCAAATAATGCTGGACCAATTTGATGTTCACATACCAAAAAATAATCATCAATCCTTAACTCTCAACATATTTACAAATTAATTCTACCATGTCATAAACCTAAATGTAAAACCTAAAATTATAAAGTATCCAAAACAAAACATAGAAGAAAAATTTTTGATGTCAGCTAAGCAAAGGTTTATTAGATATGTCACCAAAAGCATAATTCATACAAAGAAAAATAAGTTAGACTTCAACATTTAGAACTCCTTTATAAATATATTGTAGAAAATAAAAAGTCAAGACACAGAGTAGGAAAGAATATTGGTAAATCACATATCTGATAAAGGACTTGTATATAGAACTTAGCAAAAAAACAACAAACACTGCTGCCCTGCACAAAAATAGGAAAACTATTTGAACTGACTCTTTACCAAAGAATGTACATGATGGCAAATAATCACATGAAAAGATGTTCAACATAATTAGATACTAGGGAAATCAGAATTAAAATCAAAATAAGGCAGCACTTATTACATTGTCTATCACTCAAAAGATTGTCCATTCCAAGTGTTAGGAAGTAAACCAAATGGAATTCTATGCACTGCCAGTGGGAATGTAAAATGGAACAACCATTTTGCAACTAGTTTCGCACTTTTTTGAAAGTTAAACAAAAGTTCAGTTTCAGCTGCGATATGTATTGAGCTTAGAAGTCATCACTGTCACCTTTACAACAAAAGTTACACTGCCACCTTGAAATCTGAGAAGACAGATGAGTAGATGGAGTCACAGATGAGATCTGCTTACCTGGAGGAAAAGCTGCTGAAGCCATAGACTGGTAGAGACGTATAACTTGTAATTTTGAGGACTAGCTGGAGGCTGAATGTAGACTACAAAGAGTAAGAACATTCTGGTGGTTAGAATTTTTTGTTACAGAAAACAAAAGACAAATAGGAAACAGTCTTAAAGAAGCCCCCACACTTTTATGGACTTTTCTTGCAGGGATCACACCAGATTTTCATAGTGAAAATATGAGAAAGATACCCTCTTGGCACCATTCAGGGAAAGGGAAGAACAACCAGGTGAAGGGCATCCAGAGACTTCTCCGTAATAAAGACCTTCTCTTCAAGGAAAATCATGCTGCTTCACCACTGCACAACTCTGAACATTTTTCTGGCTAGGGGAAAGGAATTCCTATAAACTCCGGCCCCTATCAGCTTTATGAGATAGGACTTCAAAGTAGATTGGGAATGCTGCAGCCAGGGAAGTTAGTAGGGACAGGGGAAACAAAGCTATCCTGTTGGAGTAGGGAGAAACATACTCGTGAAGGCCACATTCCTAAGACTCAAGCCCAGTAAAAGACTGAGACTTAATCAGAAGATTACAGAATGTCCTCTCTCCCCTACATCCATAAGTCTGCATTGTATGACAGTGATGTACAGCTGCAAAGTTAAAAGAAACGAACTTTCTCTGAGGAGTAATGCATAAAGAAGGCCCAAATCCAAAAGGAGAGCTAAAAATAAGAGCCCTAGAAAAAGCTGAAGTCTCTAGTAGCTAGCCACAATAAACATTAAATACAGCTCAACTCCTAACCAGATTCACATAAATCCTCACTGAAAAAGGCCTATTTACTTCTCTTCCTATAGCCTGATACATGTCTAGTTTTCACCAAATATTACAAGTCATGTCAAGAGACAAAAACATCAAAAAGCATAATCTGAAGAAACAAAGCCATTAACATAATCAGATTTAGATATGATACAGTGTTGGATTATCAGATAGGCAATTTACCATAACATAGTAAATATGTTAGTGACTCTCTTGGGAAGAGTAGTCAACTGCAAGAATAGATGGGTAATGCTAGGAGAGAGGTGAACATTATAAGAAAGGATCAAAAGAAAATGCTAGAATTCCAAAACAGTAAAAGAAAATTTAAAAATACCTTTGATGGGCTCATCAGTAGACTCAATATGGGCAAGGAAAGAATCCATGAACTCAAAGATAGGTGAGTTGAAATTTCACAGAGTGAAACGGAAAATGAGAGAAGAATGAACAAAACTAATTAAAAAGAATAGACCATCCAAGATCTGTGGGACAATATCAATTAATGCAACATATGCATAATTAGAATACCAGAAGAAGAAAGAGAATGGTGCAGAACAATATTTAAAATAATAATGGCCAAATATTTTCCAAAATTAATTAAAGTCAATAAACCACAGACTCAAGAATCTCAGAGAACTCAAAAAAACAACAAAACCATCCAAGCATTTTATATTCAAACTACAGAAAACAAAAGACAATTAGGAAATCTTGGAAGTATGGCAGAGAAAACAAGTCATCTTAACTTTACAAAAAAAAAAAAATTAAAAAGTAAAAATTATAACTAAGTTCTCATCAGAATCCATTAAAGCAAGAAGAGAGGAGTGAATTATTTAGAAGTTTTGAAAAAAAAAATCTTATAATTTGAAATTCAAAAAATTACCTTTCAAATGTAAAGGAGAAAAAAAGATCTTCTCAGATAAATAAAATCTGAGGGAATTTATTTCCAGCTGACCTTCTCTATAGGAAATATTAAAAGAAGTTCTTGAGAAAGATGAAACATGTAGTTCTGAAACTTGGATCTACATAAAGAAAATAAAAGTCTTACAGAAAGAGAAAAGTAAAATAAAATATTTTATTTTTCTTGTTCTTAAATGATCAACAAATAACTGTTTGTTTAAAACTATAATAGGAACAATGTATTGGGTGATTATATGAATAAGAGAAATAAATGGCAACAATGTCACAAGATCAGAAAGGAAGAATTGAAAATACTCTGTTATAAGGTACCTGCATTACATGTGGAACCATAGAGTGATATTTGAAGATAGACTTAAATTTTCTAGAAATGTATATTGTAAACTCTTGGGCAATTACAATTTTTTGAATAAAATATAAATAATATGGTGAGATGAGATATAAAAGAATCAAGTAAAATGTTAATTTGGCCAGGTGCGGTTGCTCACGCCTGTAATCTCAGCACTTTGGGAGGCCAAGGTAGCAGATCACCTGAGGTCAGGAGATCGAGACCAGCCTGTCCAATAGGGAGAAACCCCGTCTTTAGTAAAGATACAAAAATTTGCCTGGTGTGATGGTTGGCACCTGTAATCCCAGTTACTTGGGAGTCTGAGCCAGGAGAATTGCTTGAATCCAGGAGGCGGAGGTTGCAGTGAGCTGAGATCATGCCACTGCACTCCAGCCTGGGCAACAGGGCGAGACTCTATCTCAAAAAAAAAAAAAAGAAAAAAAGAAAAAAGAAAAGAAAAAAAATAGCTATATTAATTTTAGACAAAGCAGGCTTTAGAACAAGGACAATCATCAGGAATAATGAAAGGTATTTATTACATGATGATCAATGCATCAATTACATGACACAAAAACTGGCAAATCCCAGTTAATGGACAGTCTGCGAAATACCTGACCATTATGTCTCAAAACTATCAAAGTGATGAAAAATAATGAAAGTCTGAGAAACTGTCATAGCCAAGAGGAGCCTAAGGAGGCATGATGACTAAATATAATGTGGTATCACGCATGGGATCCTGGAAGAGAAAAAAGGCCATAAGTAAAAATTAAGAAAATCTGAATGGAGGGTTTACTTAATAATATTATATAAATATTGGTTCATGAGTTGTGTATTTTATTAATGTAAGATGTTAATGATAAGGAAAGCCAGATATGGACTATATATCAGCTTTCTGTACTGCCTTCACAATTTTTCTGTACATTTAGAACTCTTCTAAAACAAAACGTTTATTTAAGAGAATGTTAAGCATATACCTGCTATATGATCCAGCCATTCCACTCCCGGTTATTTTCCAAAAAGAAATGAAAGCATGTGTCTATAGAAAGATGTGTATGCAAATGTCATACCAGGTATATTTGTAATAGCTCCAAAGTGGGAACAATACAAGTGCTCATCAGCAAGCAAATGGATAAATAAATTGTGGTATACTTATGTACATGCAATGGAATATTTCTCAGGGAAAAAAGGAATGAACTATTGCTTCAGGCAGCATATATAAATCTTAAAATAATTCTGCTGACTGGAAGAAGCCATGCAAAAAGAATCATACAGCATGATTCCATTTACTTAGAATTTTAGGAAATACAAATTAACTGTAGTGTCACAAAGCAGACCTAAGTTTGCCTGAGGATAGGGATGGGGCAGTGAAAGCGAGGGATTCTGAAGGGACTTGATAAAAGCTTTGGGGTGATGGATATGATCGTTGTCACAGTTGTGTTGGTTTCACAAGCGTATGCATATGTCAAATGTTATCAAATTCTACACTTTAAATATGGATAGCTTATTGTTTGTTTAAGTACTTCAATAAAGCTTTTAAGTTTACCTAATTATGTGATACTAATTTTAATAACAAGTTTAAATTGAAATGGAAATTTATAATAAAGAATGATAATGTGTCATGGTAAAGAAATAATGTTAGTAGGTTGGTTCCACTTAGATGCCTTTGGAAAAATTCATCCTGATCAAGAGCACACCTCAGTATGTTAATATTTGGGGTTTTGTTTGTTTATTACTTGTTTATATACATTATTTGGTGATTTAAATGTCTGAAGAAAACTTGATGCTTTCTTAAAAACAGAAATGTTCATGTAGTTTACTGAAAAATTATTTTTCCGGAATTAGGATTGTCATTACTAATGCCTCAACAGAGTCAAAAATTTCCTTTCACTCCACAAGCATGTTTAAATGAACAGAAATTGACATATAAAGAGCGTCTCTCTTTTAAAAGTATTAACTGAAATAGAAGTTCTAAAGCAATTTTATTTTAATGGAAGTGCTCAAGATTTAATGTCAAGCCTTCATGCAAAGTCAGGCAGAGAGCTGAGAACTCTCTGTTGAAAAGAAATACAGAATATTAAGGCTGTTTCACTATCTTTCCCTAGAACATTAGCCTAATGTAGCCCTGCTGCAATTCTGGATGGAGAATGGAAACAATATATTATGGAGGAATGCCTTGCATTAAATTAATTACTATTCTTACTTTAAAAATCAGTCTCCTTACATAAAAAAGGTGAAAGAGTAAGATAAATGCTAAACTCATACCATAATTACTATGGAGGACTTATGACAAAAAATATAATAAAGCATTTTGTAAGAGGAAACAGAAAGAGAGAAAAGATAATTACAAACTTTATGGTTCCAGAAATCTGAATGGTGAAGCAAAAAAAGGAAATAAGCAAATAGAAAACCAGATTCTAATCCTGAGACACAACGTATCCAAATACTACTCTCTCTAGAACTTGAAGGGATAACACTCATTCCTAGAACAGTAATGAAAGTTTTCTTTGTTAAATAGGAAAGGAATTGCTGCTGACAGAGGGAAGGGACTTTACCTTCTGGAAAAATACGATTTTAATTTGGCTAAAATCCACGTCTGATAAATTCTCAAAGCACCTTGTGGGTAATTTTGTTCTTCACAAGATGGATGTGTGGAGTGACAAAAGGAACTCTAGACCTAATTCAGATCAATCATGAGGAACTGTTCCATCTCCGACAGAAATAGAAACCACAGGCAAATACAAAGTTGTTCACTTAAAAATAAGAGGAATACTGGGCATAGAGTAGGTGACTACTTTAGGAAAGCACTTTTCCAAAAGTTAGGGGCTGATGTCCATGCCTGATTCAAGGAGAAAAGTTAATGCCAACCAATAAAATTATGACTATTAACTGCAAATATCTTTTTATGAGAGAAAAGAGAAGAGAAAGATAAAGACAGCATGATAAATTGCAATGTCTGTAAACATACACAAGATGGGTGCAGGACCTGAATGAGCAAGACAAAGCCTCTAAGAAAAATACAAGACAGTGCCAAGAATAAGCTGCAACTAGTGAGAAATATTAAGGATGACAAAGGACTTTTCTTAAATACTTGCTTAGTGCAAGAAGAATAAGAAAACACAGATCTGTCACTTAAAGCAGCAATGTAAAACCCTGTATCTCTTCCTTTATCTTTGCTGTATAAACTACACTTTACTGAGTTGATCTCCATGTGTCAGGCATCAAACTAAGTACTTTTAGGCAGATTATTTCATTCAATCTAAAAAAAAAAAAAAAACCCACCATGATATGGATATTGTTATCATTCCTTTTCTCACAAATGGGGATATTGAAATTAACAGAGGTTGTATCACAGTCACACAGTTAGAAAGCATCAGAGCCAGGGTTTGAACTCACATAGCCTAACTATAGAACCTATATATTTAATCACTATACAGTATTTTACTATCTGTTCCATCAAAAAAAATCATTTTTCAGAGTGGAAATGATGGAACATACATGAGAATAAGAATATTAAAGTCCAAGATACCTGCAAAGCATCTAGACACTCTAAATTTAGACTTCTAGCTCCTTGGTCAAGATTAATTACCTTTCAGGAAATTAAAAGTACATACCAATGAGATCACTAGACCTCTTGCAATGATCTATGAAGAATAATGGAATAGTCATCTGGTATCTAATGGCTAGAGTCAGAAAAATGATTTCTCAATATATTTCCAGAATAATGGGAAATTTGGTTTTGCATTAACAATAGCATACATATGTTATATTCATTCTAGGAAAAATTATAGATGGTCTATTTAAAAAGTTAAGAAAGTAATTGGTCAGTAAAGATCAAAACGTTTTCATTAAGACTGAGAAATGGCAAATGAAAATAGTTATATGTTAAAACTAAAAAGATAGTAAAAATAAATTCTAATGCTAAAAAGAAAACAAACAAACAAACAAACAAAAAACCTCTTTTTGATAAAAGGAAAACAATACCAGTATTTATAGAAGGTAGGATAGACCTTGGGCCAAATCGTATACTCCAGGTCATTTTTAAGTGGTTGTGAAAGTTTATGAAAAGAGTTTACTGGTTGATCAATCTCAATCAGAAGAGTTTTTAATACCTTGATTCAGTAATTTCATTTCAATCCTTTCTGGATCAAAATTTTTATCTACAAAGATATAAAAGACCTATTTAACTTAATTAAGGGTGATTAAAGAGAAAAAGAAAACAAATGCATAGTTTTCCAAGAAGGATTTCCATACTTTTTCAACCGGATAAAGTGATGGACTAAATCTAATCAGATAAAATATAATAAAGATTATTTTAAAAATATATATATATATATTTATATTTGTGTATATAAAGTGTGTGTATATATATATACACACACACTTTAGCTAAACAAACCAGCAAAGGGCTGCTCTGTTACAGGATGAAGGGAATGTGGTATCCCTGGGGAGTGCACAAAAATGTCATAGGATTTGTGTCACCACTAATTCAACATGAGTCAGTAGAATGCTCTGCACTGGACATGCCATAAGGAAGTGCTGCTTTCAACCCTGGCCTTCAACATGTTAAAAAGCATCAGAGGAGATTGACTGGGACAAGCTAGGTCAGGAAGAAAAGCACATGAGGAAACTTGAAAAAGAAAAACACTGAGGCTACTTTGCCTTGAGACAAGTGTATGCTCATGAGTTATAAAGTTCTTGAGTCCAAGTAACAGAAACTCCAATTCAGATTGGTGTGAACTATAAGAAATTGTATTTTTTTAATAGGAAGCTCAGAATTAAAGTAGCCTTCCGATGATAATGATGGATAAAAGCATTAAACCCAGAGAAGACAGCCAATAGTCTTCCTATGGCTGTCTAATGAAAGAGAGATAAAACTTTATCCAAAATATTTCTATTGTAACTGCATTGGTCAGAATTGTGTCTCAGTGCAATTCCTTCCTTCATCACTTACAAAGGAATGGGGCAAGTCCTACGTTAGCCAGAACACCCTGGAACTAATAATCAGTTCAGAATAACTTTATATATTTGAGGGGTGATGTTCCATTGAGGTATAACCATATATGAGAGAGACAATGCATATTTAAGCAAAATTGAGAGTTCTGTTAGAAATTAAAAAAAAAAAAAAAAAAAAGAAAAGGACACCAGTCAAGTCCACCAAACAACTCCTAGTGAAAACCTGATTGTAGATTTCAGTTTAGGAGTTGCTGTATAGAAATACATCCTGTGACTTGACAGGAGGGAATGTAAGACTAATGTTTGGAAGTTAAAGGTGAATATACAGAAAGGCAATAACAAACAAAATTTGCTGCATAATGAATGAGTCCCTTATTTTACACATGTTCTCTGGAGGTGGGGAAAAAACCTCCACTCTATGCCCTCCAAAAAAGTCTTCCAACCAAATCCCAGCCCACAATTCAGGTTTTGTTATGCAGAAAAGCGTAGACAATGAAGTGAATGGAGCATGATATTTTAACCATTGTCAACCTGCAAAATAATTCCAGGCTCTCTGTTCATGAGGGCCTAGATCAGACAAAGGCACTCTATATTTGCCAGCTTAATCCCCACAGTATTAAGACCTACTGAGAGGGGCACCTTTCTGGAGTATGCACAAACACTTCATGTGTACTAGTTGGCCTGACAATAATTCCAATACTAGGTTTCAATGATTGAAGTTAATAACTTACTAAACTAAGAAAGAATAGAATTGCAGTTTCAAAATAATTACAACAAAATAACAGCTATTTTAACACTTGTCCGTTTGCAAAGCTCTTGTCCATTTTTAAGTAGGTATTATGATTATTCTTATTTTATAGATGAGGATGCTGAGATCCAGGTTTAAATTTAACCAATTAGAAAATGGTGGATTTGGGTTTTCCAACCCATGTCTACTTGATTCCAAAAATGTGCGGTGATAATAGGAATTCTTCTTCTTCCTCTTCTTCCTCCTTTCTTCTTTTTTTTTCCTTCTACTGAGTTCACAGGGGATTTTTTTTGTTTTGTTTTTTTTGGGGGGGTAACAATACTAAAATATTTTTTATAGTAATCCTTAATTCCTTTTTATTTTATTTTATTTATTTATTTATTTATTTTTTGAGACAAAGTTTCACTCTTGTTGCCCAGACTGGAGTGTGATGGTGTTATCTTGGCTTCCTGCAACCTCCATCTCCGGGTTCAAGCGATTCTTCTGTCTCAGCCTCCCGAGTAGTTGGGATTACAGGCACCTGCCACCATGCTTAGCTAATTTTTGGCTAATTTTTGTATTTTTAGTAGAGACGGTGTTTCACCATGTTGGCCAGGCTGGCTTTGAACTCTTGACATCAGGTGATCCACCCACTTTGGCCTCCCAAAGGGCTGGGATTACAAGGGTGAGCCACTGTGCCTGGCCAGTAGCCAGTAATACTTATTTCTTTTCTTTCTTTCTTTCTTTCTTTTTTTTTGGGGGGACATGGAGTCTCACTCTATCACCCAGACTGGAGTGCAGTGGCGCAATCTCGGCTCACTGCAAGCTCTGCCTCCCAGGTTCACACCATTCTCCTGCCTCAGCCTCCCCAGTAGCTGGGACTACAGGTGCCCACCATATTTTTAGTGGAGACGGGGTTTCACCATGTTAGCCAGGGTGGTCTTGAGCTCCTGACCTCGTGATCCACCCGCCGTGGCCTCCCCAAATGCTGGAATTACAGGCGTGAGCCAGCATGCCCAGCTTTATTATTATTATTTTTTTATTTTTTTTGGAGACGGAGTCTCACTCTGGAGCCCAGGTTGGAGTGCAGCGGTACCATCCTGGCTCACTGCAATCTCCGCCTCCAGGGTTCAAGCAATTCTCCTGCCTCAGCCTCCGGAGTACCTGAGACTACAGGCACACACCACTACACCTGGCTAATTTTTGTATTTTTAGTAGAGAAAGGGTTTCACCATGTTGGCCAGTCTGGTTTCAAACTCCTGACCTTAGGTGATCTGCCAACCTTGGCCTCCCAAAGTGCTGGGATTACAGGCGTGAGCCACTGTGCCCAGCCAATACTTATTTCTTAAACCCATAAGATTTTTAAAAGTAAAACTCTGTCCCTCCCATAGTTTACTGCTTACTGAGGATGTTTACGCTTTTCTTTGCACCCAGAAATTATTCGAATATCACAATAATGATCTGTTTCCAGCATTTGATTTATATATATGTTCTGATTATGGATCTGTTTCCAGGAAAAAAATGGATTGGATATCAGCTCCAGGTTGATATCAACTCTGTTTTTACATTTATATAGTCCCTTACATGTTGACCCAATGTTGAAAAAATTTACATTAAGAATAACTTTATAAAGTTCATGTCAAGGATTCACTATATCCTGGATTTATTGCTAATATATGTGCTGTCACACAATGAATTTCTTCAATTTCTTTTTCTTTATTAAAATATTACACACATCTAAGTAAATCTTAGTACCCCTTTACTAAAAGTAAAGTTGAAGGGCAAAAAAGTCAGATCTTTTTTTACACACAAGTCTACAGGTCAAGTTAATATTAAGAAATAAAAGAGAAATAATAAAAATTGCAGCATGACAGCAAAGGCTGAGAAAAATTGTATAGAGAAACAGTAGTGTAAGGGAGACTTTTATTTAGTAACTTCATTCCTTTACATATTTTAAAATTTATTTAAACCATCAAATATTTATTTAAGTGAATAAATAAATAAGTTTTAATAAAAATTGATACAAATAATAGATAAATAAGAAGAAAAACAAAAGAAGGAAGACAGGGAAGAATGGAGGGAGGGAAGAGAGGAAAGAGTTTGTTGAGAATATATTTTGCTTAGGTACCAAGTGATCACAGTTATCCAGGAACCGTAAAAAGCTATCATCATTTCCGGCCCCCGGAGGAAGATGGCCAAATAGGAACAGCTCCAGCCTTCGGCTCCCAGAGCGAGCGACACAGAAGATGGGTGATTTCTGCATTTTCAACTGAGGTACCGGGTTCATCACACTGGGGAGTGCTGACAATCGGAGCTAGTCAGCTGGTGCAGCCCGACCAGTGAGAGCTGAAGCAGGGCGAGGCATCGCCTCACCTGGGAAGAGCAAGTGGGGAGGGAATCACTTTTCCTAGCCAAGGGAAACTGAGACACACAACAACTGGAAAATCGGGTAACTCCCACCCTAATACTGCGCTTTACCAAGGGTCTTAGCAAACAGCACACCACGAGATTATATCCCACACTGGCCAGGAGGGTCCCACGCCCACGGAGCCTCCCTCATTGCTAGCACAGCAGTCTGAGATCTAACTTCAAGGTGGCAGTGAGGCTGGGGGAGGGGCGCCCGCCATTGCTGAGGCTTAAGTAGGTAAACAAAGCCTCTGGGAAACTCGAACTGGGTGGAGCCCACTGCAACTCAAGGAGGCCTGCCTGTCTCTGTAGACTCTGCCTCTGGGAACAGGGCATAGCTAAACACAAAGCAGCAGAAACCTCTGCAGATGTTAATGAACCTGTCTGACAGCTTTGAAGAGAGCAATGGATCTCCCAGCACGGAGGTCAAGATCTGAGAACGGACAAACTGCCTGCTGAAGTGGTCCCTGACC